>NW_027008872.1:30000-67232 GCF_036934945.1 Oncorhynchus masou masou
GTAGTGAATCCCTGACACGTAATAGTGAATCCCTGGACACGTAGTAGTGAATCCCTGGACACGTAGTAGTGAATCCCTGGACACGTAATAGTGAATCTCTGGACACGTAGTAGTGAATCCCTGGACACGTAATAGTGAATCCTTGGACACGTAGTAGTGAATCTCTGGACACGTAGTAGTGAATCCCTGGACACATAGTAGTGAATCCCTGGACACGTAATAGTGAATCCCTGGACACGTAGTAGTGAATCCCTGGACACGTAGTAGTGAATCCCTGGACACGTAGTAGTGAATCTCTGGACACAAGGTAGTGAATCCCTGGACACGTAGTAGTGAATCCCTGGACACGTAATAGTGAATCCTTGGACACGTAGTAGTGAATCCCTGGGCACGTAGTAGTGAATCCCTGGACAAATAGTAGTGAATCCCTGGACACGTAGTAGTGAATCCCTGGACACGTAGTAGTGAATCCCTGGACACATAGTAGTGCATCCACACAAACAGGTCCCTCCTGTCCTATTCCGGGTACTGTGGCCCGTGGCGCTCCCCCGATACCGTCACGTCCTGACAGAACCCCCGCCCGACATGGCTCCGCAGGCCGCCCCGTCTCCCTCCCACACCGGGCAGCACTGCTTGTTCCGCAGCGCCTCTGTGTTGGCGCAGGGCCGAGGGAACTGGCCTACACACCAACCCAGGTGCAGCAGCTCAAGCAGGCTACCCGACAACCAGAAATACCATGACTAACCAACTACCACAGCCAAGAGTTCTCTACACAGACTAACGAAGCACACGGCGACGACGCCACTGCATCCGGCTGTCGTGACACAGCAGGTCCTCTGGGTAAACTCACATTATCACATTATAACTTCCAATTACCACACCCTCGCTCCTCCCTCTCTGCTTCCCTCCCCATACCATCACATGCTTGGGATGCCTCATTCTGTCTCCAGACCAGCTGACGCCAACCCTCTTCCCCCAGGCCTTGGTGGGAATGATTAGGGGTGAGAGTGGAGTGGTTCCAACTTCCCAGGACCTCTCACATAGTGTCCCATCTCACAGTGTGGAACAGGTGAGCTACTGTACAGTGACTTCATGCTAATGTCTGCCGTTCACCACATTATCTACAGAGTGAAATGACACTGGCGAAGATTTCACACCTGTCCCAGTGTGCGCAAAACAGGAACAGAGTAGCCTATTGTAGGCTAATGTTGCATTATAAATGGATAAAGTTGTTTGAAATGAATTAGTGCTGAATAGTCAAGTCACCTGGACCGTATAGACCTTCAGGTAGACCATGTTACAGACACAGTGACAGTAACAATAGTGTAGTTTATTCTTGGAAACAGAGAGGTAGAACCCCACTCGAAGCACAAACAGTAAGCCTAATTGGAACAATGAGTGACGCCTTTTGAACTGGGTATGCATGTGTATTATTCAGGTGTATTATTCAGGTGTATTATCCAGGTGTATTATTCAGGTGTATTATCCAGGTGTATTATTCAGGTGTATTATCCAGGTGTATTATCCAGGTGTATTATCCAGGTGTATTATCCAGGTGTATTATTCAGGTGTATTATCCAGGTGTATTATTCAGGTGTATTATCCAGGTGTATTATCCGGGTGTATTATTCGGGTGTATTATCCGGGTGTATTATCCAGGTGTATTATTCAGGTGTATTATCCAGGTGTATTATTCAGGTGTATTATTCAGGTGTATTATCCAGGTGTATTATCCAGGTGTATTATTCAGGTGTATTATTCAGGTGTATTATTCAGGTGTATTATCCAGGTGTATTATTCAGGTGTATTATCCAGGTGTATTATTCAGGTATATTATCCAGGTGTATTATCCAGGTGTATTATCCAGGTGTATTATTCAGGTGTATTATCCAGGTGTATTATTCAGGTGTATTATTCAGGTGTATTATCCAGGTGTATTATCCAGGTGTATTATTCAGGTGTATTATCCAGGTGTATTATCCAGGTGTGTTATCCAGGTGTATTATCCAGGTGTATTATTCAGGTGTATTATCCAGGTGTATTATTCAGGTGTATTATCCAGGTGTATTATTCAGGTGTATTATCCAGGTGTATTATCCAGGTGTATTATCCAGGTGTATTATCCAGGTGTATTATCCAGGTGTATTATCCAGGTGTATTATTCAGGTGTATTATCCAGGTGTATTATTCAGGTGTATTATCCAGGTGTATTATTCAGGTGTATTATCCAGGTGTATTATCCAGGTGTATTATCCAGGTGTATTATCCAGCTGTATTATCCAGCTGTATTATCATGTGCTGGTGAAAGGGTAGGCTGTTTTACTGTGTTTTTTTATGTTCAGAACATAAAGATCATAAAGCCATCACATGTTCCCGCTGAGGGGCACGAGGTTTGGCTAATCCCGATGAAAACGCACTCGAGCGAAAGCGGGAATTAACATCGTAGGATTACTGTGTCTACGGTGCTCGCCTGTTCTGTTAACCGAGAGTCTCTCCAACAGCAATCTCTCTCTCTCTCTCTCTCTCTCTCTCACACACACACACACACACACACACACACACACACACACACACACACACACACACACACACACACACACACACACACACACACACACACACACACACACACACACACACACACACACACACACACACACACACACACACCAGGAGAGAAATCTGTGACCCTGGCCTGCAGTCAGATCTGTGTTCAGATAAGACCCACAGGTAATAGAGCAATTATAGCAGTTTGAATTTTCTCAGATTTTGAATATTGTATTTAGCCGACATAATCAATTGCTTGTTCTCTATAGGTTGTACCTGCTCACGTCGCATCATTTCACACCAAAACAGGTGAAATGACTATGCACAGGCTTACCATATCAGTCACTCATTGTTTCATGACCTACATTATATTCTGTAGGCCATTTGTTGAGACAATTATGACATGGGTTTTAAGAAACAAACCAACACCTTCAATTACAATAAATACCTTTTTCCCGAAACTCATATTACATTTCTGCAATTACAAATTAAGACATTTAATGAATTTAAGAATTACCAGAAACAAATGAGGCATCAAAAAGCGAATTGGAAACTACTTATGATCTGTTACTGGTGTATGTACAGCCAACTCACCACTAGGTGGCGGTATGACCCGATCACATCCCACAGGACTACTATCATTAGAGACAGTGATTTAGGATGATTTGGCTGTGCTAAAGGTAGACGTTGCCCTGGGCACAGATTTAGGATCAATTAACTCTCCCCAAATTTTAACCTTAGGGCAAAAAATCCCAGTCAGTGTAGGGCCAATTTATGTCAGTTTAGTGTGTAAGAGAGAGGGGTGCTTTGGTAGTATAGATTGTTATGATGTCTCTCTGATTACCTCCCCAGGCCTGGTTATTAGTACTAGATAGACATGAGCAATTTACTAGAGAGCACATGTTTCATCATTTAAATCCCCACTTATTAATATTTGTTGGTACTTGTGTCTAAGTGTCTATTTGTGTATATTTGTCCTAGTTAGACAGAGAGAGCAAATCACTGAGTAGTGGCATTAAATCAACAGTGTCTCTATGGAAACAGAGGATACCCAGTGTTGTTTTGAAATGCCATTGAATAATTGATTTACTTACTGTAACATTCTCTCTTTTATTTGTGTGTGTGTGTGTGTGTGTGTGTGTGTGTGTGTGTGTGTGTGTGTGTGTGTGTGAGTGCATGCGTGCGTGCACGTGTGTGTGTGTGTGAGAGAGAGAGAGTGAGAGAATGTTTTTGCGTGGGCGTGTGTGTGTAGTGTCTGTCATGAATTTATTCATAATATTTCATCCTTCCATGAGATATAGTCCCGACAGATATCTAGGGTTGCTACCCAAACCGTCCAGTCGTTGGTTCTATTGGTTCCGTTGCCAGAGAGGCGACCCAGTCGTTGGTTCTATTGGTTCCGTTGCCAGAGAGGCGACCCAGTCGTTGGTTTTATTGGTTCCGTTGCCAGAGACGCGACCCAGTCGTTGGTTCTATTGGTTCTGTTGCCAGAGACGCGACCCAGTCGTTGGTTCTATTGGTTCCGTTGCCAGAGACGCGACCCAGTCGTTGGTTCTATTGGTTCTGTTGCCAGAGACGTGACCCAGTCGTTGGTTCTATTGGTTCCGTTGCCAGAGACGCGACCCAGTCGTTGGTTCTATTGGTTCCGTTGCCAGAGACGCGACCCAGTCGTTGGTTCTATTGGTTCCGTTGCCAGAGACGCGACCCAGTCGTTGGTTCTATTGGTTCCGTTGCCAGAGACGCGACCCAGTCGTTGGTTCTATTGATTCCGTTGCCAGAGACGCGACCCAGTCGTTGGTTCTAAATGTTCCATTGCCATCTTATCTCTTGCTTGCAGCTATTCAACTACGTCTAACTTAAGGTCACGTCAAACAGTGCAGCCAGAATAACAACCAAGTAGCTGCATTTGTTTAAGTTGACATTTATTTGGATACATCCATAACAATGAGCTAATGATGCATGATTTCACCTGCCATATGTGCTCTCTCCTCAGGTCACTGTTGTTCAGAGGAGCTAGCCAACAACACAGCCAACACAATCACTTCAAACTGAATGAGCTAATGATGCATGATTTCACCTGACATATGTCCTTTCTCCTCGGGTCACTGTTGTTCAGAGGAGCTAGCCAACAACACAGCCAACACAATCACTTCAAACTGAATGAGCTAATGATGCATGATTCCACCTGACATATGTGCTCTCTCCTCAGGTCACTGTTGTTCAGAGGAGCTAGCCAACAACACAGCCAACACAATCACTTCAAACTGAATGAGCTAATGATGCATGATTTCACCTGACATATGTCCTCTCTCCTCAGGACACTGTTGTTCAGAGGAGCTAGCCAACAACACAGCCAACACAATCACTTCAAACTGAATGAGCTAATGATGCATGATTTCACCTGACATATGTGCTCTCTCCTCGGGACACTGTCGTTCAGAGGAGCTAGCCAACAACACAGGTGACACAATCACTTCAACCACTGAAGCTGGACAGACTTCAAACTAGCTGCACTTCGTTTCGTTTGACCTGTTTTCTATTGATAGTTCTTTGTATACAGTATATCTATAAATATGATGCTGATTCATGATTTTGATTGGCTGAGAAAAGCTGCCTGCCTGTGTGTCTCACCCCGACTCCCGACATGTTCATTACTATGGGACAGATAGAGGTCGAATTTGAATATTCAAACAATGTTGTAAATGAGACAGGCAGCAAGGTTTAGACAAATCTCCACTGTTGAAAACTAAATGTTAGTCTAAAAGAAATGTGAGATAATGTCTAGATGCTTTTTATAGTGGAGATCCAGTTTATAAATTGCCTGGCTGGGCTGATGAGACAGTGGATTGCACAGTCAGATGGAACAGAGTAAATAGGCATTTTAACATCATAGATTTAGCCGGTGATATCTTGTGGAATAGACACCGGCTGGATTTCCAGTTTTAACAAATCAGCATTGAGGATTAAACCCACATGTTGTATAATATTAATTAAAGTCAATTTAAATCAATTCAGTTATTGATCACATTCAGATCAATGTGATAGAATTTAACCTCATGGGTCACAAAATGATTGACAGAACGTTCAAGCCTTGACCCAAACTTCCTCTGCTCTCCTTTTTTTCTGAACAAATCCCTGCATGCAGACGTTTTGTGAGTATGGACCATTATAATCCAAATAATGTCTTCATTTCATATCATCTTGGGGTAGGTACATCTTTGAGCGGGAGAGATCTATAACTCTGCAGTGTGTGTGTGTGTGTGTGTGTGTGTGTAAGCTCGACTCTGGTGTTTGTGAGGGTAATTACAGCTTTGCAGTTCCATTGGCAAGTTGTCATTACATCTCTTTCGCAACAGCTGTCAGTGGTTGCCATGGTGACGTGACCCTGGAACATTCTCTGTTTCCATCTGTGATGAGCAGTTCCAGTTTACATATCACATATGAAATGAAATAGAGGTTGTGCAATTTTGGTTTGTGTGTGTGTGTGTTTGCATGCATGAGCAGAACAGAACTCATAGTGTCCCATGACCTTTCTGCTGAGTCATATCTCATCCACTGGGTTGGGGGGCTCTGGTTTGGCCAGTGCTGTCTCAAACTCAATGTTGATGGAGTTCGGAGGTTGAATTTTAGCTCAGTTCCTTTGAGTCTTGACATGCTCACACGCAGGCACACACACAGGCTGTGTTAATGAAGCCCAGGTCTCTTTCCCTCACACAGAGCAGGTAATGTAATTTGGCCCAGCTGAACTATGTGGCAGTGAATGGAACATTTCTATATTTGTGTCTTTATTAATGGATGTGTGCAATTGTGTGTGCTGTGACATTTAGCCTGTCTGTTTAAGTGTGCCTGTGAGAGAATAGAATCAGAGTATGAGGGAGAGAGAGGGTGAGAGAGTGAGAGAGTGAGAGAGAGAGAGAGAGAGAGAGAGAGAGAGAGAGAGAGAGAGAAGGGGAGAGCAAGAGAGAGAGGGGAGAGATGAGAATCTTATAGTCAGACTGTCACTGCATCAGTTAAAGCATGTAGGTGTGTTCAAGATAGTTTATTCATCATATACACATGTTTTACAGTACATGGAGTACGCAGTGCAACAAACAACTACACTCTTAGAAAAAAGGGTAGCCCTCTGAAGAACCTCTTTGGTTCCAGGTAGAACTATTTTGGTTTTCCATGTAGAACCATCAGTGTAAAGGGGGTTATAGAATAGAATAAATAAATGGGTAAAGGAAGAGTAATATAGAAAAAAACGATGAGATAAAAAATAGAATAGTAATTTAGCACAACCATTTTGAGAAAACAAGTAATTAAAGAAGAAATACACACTAAATATCAAGATCTAGAGGGAGCCTGCTAGATGTGCTGTAAGGCTCGTCGTTAAATGAAGACCAAGGTGCAGCGTGGTAGGCGTACATTTTCTTTTAATTTTAAATGTTCTACCAAAAACAATAAACAACTCAACGAACGTAAAGCTAGGAGTGCAAACACATGCAACAAACAAAGACAAGATCCCACAACTGAAGGTGGGGAAAAGGGCTGCCTAAGTGTGATCCCCAATCAGAGACAACGATAGACAGCTGCCTCTGATTGGGAACCATACTCGGCTAACAAAGAAATATAAACATAGATTTCCCAGCCTAGTCACACCCTGACCTACCAAATAGAGAATTTAAAGGATCTCTAAGGTCAGGCGTGACATGTGCGACCTATCCAGTCCGCCATGTGTGTGTTGTGTGTGTAGGCTCCCTCTCGACTTTGCTATTTAGTGTGTATTTAGTGTGTATTTCTGCTTTAAATTCTTTGTTTGCTTTTAATGGTCTTCTAATCCCACTCGCATTTGGCTGGCGATTTAATCCTGGCCTTGTTTATGACCAAGCCCCTAAAGACTCCCCCTGAATCTGTATCCATCCATCCATCCATCCATCCAACTATCTATTCACACAAACACACTTAGCCTATACACATTGAAAAGAGAGAGCACACAGAGAGTACTGAGTGAAACACAGAGTGAGATACAGGTAGAGAGAAAGAGAGAGAGGGAGAGAGAGGGAGAGCGAGCAGAACGTGTCAGATCGGTGGGAGCCGTGCAGTGTGAGGGCGACAGACAGAGAGCGAGCGAAGAGCATGGGAACAAAGACTAGGGATTCCGTCGTTGCTAGGATGAAAACGTGGTATAATCACAACCATGATGCTCCGATCAGTGCGTGAAGAGTGGCGTTTCTCCAAGACATGCACCGTGGCCTAGTTCAGGTAGGCCTATTCAAATAGCTTTTCCCATATAACTTTTGGATGAGTCTAACATTCAGGAAAAACAACAGAGCAGTCAATTGTATTTATGTTTCTGTAAAAAGCATTGGGTTAAAAATGCAAAGTAATACATTTTCAATATCAAATTTAGGCTTTTACATTGATAGGATACTGTTGAGTTGTATTATTTTGTTCCTAAACGAACGATGGACATGTTAGATGAGTGTGTTTTCACGGTGAGAGGCGGGCTGGCGGCTGTTTACTCGTGCATCATTGGCAATTGTGTCAAAGCCCGGTTGATCTCATCTGATTCCCGAGATATTTGTGGCATCCTGGAATTAGTGTTTATAACACAAAACTGTCCTCTCGTGGACTGCATTCTATTAGTTGGAAGTATAATATGACATCAGGAACATTTTAGCACCAAAGCATATTTTGACTGCCTGCAACAAAGCTTCTAGCTTTGTGATAGGTTATTATATACTCTCTAATATTAATATAGCCTAACTCTGTGTATTGTTCCTGCTGCTGATGACAGTACTAATGATTTAGACTGTTGTTTGTGTTACTGAGACCAGCCTAATGTCTGTGTCTGTGTGTGAGAGAGAGAGAGAGAGAGAGAGAGAGAGAGATGAGTGACAGTGTCATTGATCAATAAACACACCCAGATGCTCATTACATCAATATGTCTCAGGATGGCCAGGGGTGGTAGACTTGACATTCTCCTTTTGAGAGGACACACACACACACACACTGTTAGTCACTGTGTGTGTGATGTGTGATCTGGTGATCAGTGTGTTTGGTGATCTAGCCTAGTGTCACTGGTTCAATGCTGGGATTCATTCACAAACACTAGAATAGAGAAACTCAAAGGCACCAAACCAGACTTTTACTGGAGGGAAAGACGCGCGCTGAGCGGGGCTTCGAATGACACGAGGCAGTCACCTTGCGGTCCGAAAGCGGCAGGCGCAGCAGGAAATTACCCAAACAAAAAACACAAGCTCACCAACCGCAGTTCTCCCTCAGTATAGTTGTGTCAGACAGACAAACACAAATGACAGTCACTCCTCAGCACAGTGTAAGGATATAGAGATCGGTCAGATAACGCTGCCCCGTCGCGAGACAGACTGGCTGAGAGGATATAGAGAGAGGGGGCTTGAGAGACCAGCGCAGAGAACAGAAGAGGGGGTTTGGCGCGCGATGCGTGAGCAGACATAGCACCAGCAGAGTTTGTGCGTGACATGAAGACGAGATGAGCTCGAGCTGTGGCCTTGGTCGCGAGCAGCCGGTGCTGGTTCTGTCGTTATCCCGTCGAAATGAACGAGGTCGTAGGCTACATGTGATGACACGAGCCCCCGACCGTGGCAGGGTCAGTTTGACACGGTAAGGCTCTCTGTGTATATATTTGGATTTAACGTAACTGCGCGTTCAGCCTGTGGAAGCAACAGTGAGACACAGCGGATAGCCTACACTATGTTGACCTCATATGGAATGGAGAGACATGATTTTGGTTGACGTCAGACAAGGCTAATACTCATTTCAGATTATGTCTCTGTCATGTTTTTGCATTAATTGCACGGTTAAAAGCTCCTGCCAACGTGCGCACACCGTTACCGGGGTTGGTTATTGGTACGGTACCCCCTCCCCAAATGCTATAGACTTTCTGTTCTCTCTCTGACATAATTCCGTGTAGCAGACAGCCTTCTTGCACTCCTGTCTTTAAGTCTATCTGAACGGTGAGGATTTAGTTTAACATTGTCACGAGAAAGATACAAGTTACAGAACTCTCTTCTCTGCAATGGTTGAGTGGGTAAACGGTGGCTCGCGCGACGACTGTTATGGTTCAATTTCAGCACCGCGGACAGCTCCGAAGGGCAAGCGCATGCAGCTACCACATCCGTCCCGTTTACACAGGCTGAGACTGAGACAGACATACAGACCATCGCCACGTCTTGTTATTTGACATTGTTAACCATGGAGCCAGGAGCGGAATGGGACAAGAAATGCCCTGCCTTTTCTAACACACCGACCCATTTGTTTCCACAATGCCACCATTATTAGCCAGATAATAAAACATTTGAAGAAAAAAGTTACAGGTCCACTGGGCTAAAAATCTGGCATTTTGGGCCAGTCTGCCCCTGCTTGGAGCACATTCCCATTGGCAGACTTCACAGGGGAATTCAAATAGGCTACACAGGCACAGAGATCCTATAAGTCATTTTATGGGCACAGGCTCATCATGTGAAAATCATGCTATCATCTCCCGCTCTGTTTACTCAACCAAACAATGACAACATCTACGAGCAATTTCAATCTCCCAGACGGTTGATTGTCCGTCCGGTGTATTAACGGGGTTTATTTAAAGCGGTAACCGTGGTGTGTTGAATGTGGCAGCCTCGCCTGTCAATTTCTACTGGTGTGAGAGAAGCGCAGTGTCCTCTGTAGCCTACGGGCTGATAAACATGCATACCTAATTGATAATATATATGTTTCTGTGAATGGGATATAGGGGGAATTAATTCGGTTCCGTAATAAAGTACATACAGAGCGACAGGTATGCAATACCGCCCGCAGCCTTGCCGAGGAAGAGCGCACGCGAGAGAAAGAGAGAGTGAGATAGATGGAGTGCAAGCAGTACAGACATCTACCACAAAGCAATTAGTAGCCAAAAAATACAATCTCGCCTGGACAACTTTTTAGCCTTAACATTCTCCTACAGCAATGAAGGTGTAAATTTGGCAGTTTGGAACATAAACTTTATATTTGACAAATTAGCGTCCTCCTAATCTAAAGAAGCATACGTAAGAGCAAACCAGAAATAACAGATCATGAAAAATGGTTTGATAATGATTGCAAAAATCTAAGAAAGTCATTGAGAAATATATCTAATCAAAAACACAGAGAACCAGACAACAAAAATATACGCCTTCAATATGGGGAAACACTGAAGCAATAAAAACCCACCCTAAGAACAAAGGAACAGCACATTAGAAATCAGCTGGATGTAGTTGAGGAATCCATAGAATCAAACCACTTCTGGGAGAATTGAAATAAATTAAACAAACCTCATCATGAGGAATTAACTATCCAAAATGGGGATATGGGGAGAAATCACTTTGCAAACCTCTACAGCAATATAACAAAGAGCCCAGAACAAAAAGATATACAAGAAAAATTACAAATCCTTGAATCAGCAGTCAAAGACTATCAGAATCCTGTGGATACCCAATTTCAGAAGAAGAATTATTGGAAAAACTATGCACTCTCAAACCCCAAAAGGCCTGTGGTGCTGACGGTATTTTAAATGAAATGATCAAATATACAGACCACAAATTAAAATTGGCTATACTCAAACTCTTCAACATTATCCTCACTGCAGGTATTTTCCCGATATTTGGAACCAGGGATTGATCACACCAATCTATAAAAATGAAGACAAATTTGAGCCAAATAATTACAGAGGAATTTACGTTAACAGCAACTTACATTTACATTACATTTAAGTCATTTAGCAGACGCTCTTATCCAGAGCGACTTACAAGTTAAGTTTTACCTTTTTTATTTAACCAGGCAAGTCAGTTAAGAACACATTCTTATTCTTCAATGACGGCCTGGGAACAGTGGGTTAACTGCCTGTTCAGGGGCAGAACGACAGATTTGTACCTTGGTCGGCTCGGGGTTTGAACTCACAACCTTCCGGTTGCTAGTCCAACGCTCTAACCACTAGGCAACCCTGCCGAAAAATTCTCTGCAGAATTATAAATAGCAGACTACATCATTTCCTTGACGAACACAACGTCCTGAGCAGAAGCCAGATTGGATTTCTAAAAAACTATCATACAACAGACCACATTTACACCCTCCACACTAATTGATAAACAAGTAAACCAAAACAAAGGCAAAATCTACTCGTGTTTTGTAGATTTCAAGAAAGCATTTGATTCAATTTGTCACAAAGGTCTTTTTTATAAACTAATAGAAAGTGGTATTGGAGGGAAAACATATGATTTTATTAAATCAATGTACACTAAAAACAAATGTGTGGCTAAAATTGGCAACAAGGAAACAGACTTCTTCCTCAGGGACGGGAGTGAAACAGGGCTGCCCAATAAGTCCAACACTATTTAACATCTACATTAATGAATTGGCAAAAACATTAGAAGAATCGGCAGCACCTGGTATCACCCTACACAACACTGAAATCAAGTGTCTGCTGTATGCAGATGACCTGGTGCTGCTGTCTCCCACTAAAGAGGGGTTACAGCAACACCTAGATCATCTGCACAGGTTCTGTCAGACCTGGGCTCTGACCGGTAACCTAAAAAAAACACAAAAATAATGATATTCCAAAAAAAGTCCGGAAATAAGGATGACAAATATAAATTCTATTTGGACTCAGTTCTATTAGAACACACCAAAAACTACACATATCTCGGACTAACTATCAGCAACACAGGTAGCTTTCCCATGGTTGTGAAAGAGCTGAGAGACAAAGCAAGAAGAGCATTCTATGCCATTAAAAGGAACATCAAAATTGAAATTCCAATTAGAATCTGGCTCAAAATGTTTCAATCAGTTATAGAACCAATTGCTCTATATGGCAGTGAAGTATGGGGTCCAATCTCTAATAATGAATTTACCAAATGGGACAAACATCCAATCGAAATACTGCATGCAGAGTTTTGCAAGACTGTATTGCAAGTGCAAAGAAAACCTCCAAATAACGCATGTAGAGCAGAATTGGGCCAAACCCCTCCTCATTCGAATAGAAAAAAGAGCTATCAAATTTGACAATCATCTAAAAACAAGTGACCCCAAAACATTCCATCACACAGCTCTACAATGTTAAGAGATGAAACAAGAGAAGAGTCCCCTCAGCCAGTCCCCTTCACCAACCCAAACCAACCCCATAGAGCCTCAGGACAGCACTCTGGCCCAACCAAATCATCACAAAAAAAAATATATATATAACACCTATTGGAAAGACACAACAAAAAATCAAAGTAAACTTCAATGCTATTTGGCTCTAAACAGACAGTACATTGTGGCAGACTATCTGACCATTGTGACTGATAGAAAACTGAGGAAACCATTGACTAGGTACAGACTCAGTGAGCACAGTCTGGATATAGAGACCGGTCATCACAGACAGGGAGGACGGGCTGTGCTCACTCTGCTCCAGGGGAGAAGTAGAGACAGAGCTCCATTTCCTATTACACTGTGACAAATACTCAGACCTAAGAGAATATTTATTTCCCCAAATTATAATTCAATACAAAGAATTTGAAACTACAAAAGATGAAGAAAAAATCTAATATTTATTAGGTGAAAAGCCAAAATGTGCAGTTTTGGCAGCCAAATATGTGTCCTCCTGCCACAACCTGAGGGACAGCCAGTGAAAAGTGCAAAGTAATGTCGATAATATTTCCCATCTGGTTTTGTTTTGTCTTTCATAGCATGTCATGTGTCTTCTCAGTCATGTTGACACTGGTCTACTACCATTGCTTTAATGTATTGTTGTTCTCATTAATATTGTTGTTGTAGTTGTTGTTAATGGTAATCCCATGTCCACTACTACTATTATTATTGCTGTTGGTCCCACCATTTATTTATATATAAATATTTTATATATAAATGTATATTTTATTTTTTCAATATGTATACTTTGACAATGTAAGTAATAATGAACTTGCCATGTCAATAAAGTCAATTGAATTGAATTGAGAGAGGGGGGGAGAAAGAAAGAGAGAGAGAGGGGGAGAGACAAAAGAGAGAAGGAGAGATAGAGAAAAGAGAGAGGGAGATAGAGAGAGAGAAGAGAGAGGAGAGATGAGAGAGGGAGAGAGAGAGAGAGAGAGAGGGGAGAGACAAAAAGAGAGAGAAGGAGAGATAGAGATGAAAGAGAGAGGAGAGAGAGAGAGAGGGGGAGAGAGAGAGAGAGAGAGAGGGAGAGAGATATGAGAGAGAGGGAGAGAGAGAGAGGGGAGAGAGGGAGGAGAGAGAAGAGAGAGAGAGACGGTGGTGGAGGAGTCTGTACCATAATAAATCAGTCTCGTGGGCTGCAGGATGAATAGCTCTGAGGAAGAGGTCGGTGCAGCAGAATGGACCCAGCGCGAGCAGCTCTCCGGTTTACAGCGCTGTAATGATGCTGTCATATTAATTACATCCCTTGACCCAATCGTTTCCCGCCTACTGCTCGAGCTGTTGGGCCCGCCACTCTGCCAACATTCCGACGACCTTGATCAAGTCTTTTCTGCATAAACATCAAAAACTTCAAGCATTTACGCTGGACCCATCCCCTAAAAAACGAATCTGTGTACCGTGCTTCCCGCCCCTTGAAATATGTTTTACCTGTGGTTGACATGTGGTTATGCGTAGTTGAGTTGAGCTTGAATATATACTGAACAAAAATATAAATGCAACAATTTCAACTATATTACTGAGTTAGAGTGCATATAAGGAAATCAGTCAATTGAAATAAATTTATTAGGCCCTAATCTATGGATTTCACATTCCTGAGCACGGGCGCAGCCATGGGTGGGTTTGGAGGGCATCCACCCACTGGGGAGCCAGGCCTATCCATTGGGTAACCAGGACAGTCAATCAGAATGAGTTTTTCCCTACAAAAGGGCTTTACTACACACAGAAATACTCCTCAATTTCATCATCTAAAACGACGTTGGAGGCGGCTTATGGTAGAGAAATTAATAGCTCTGATGGACATTCCTGCAGTCAGCAGGCCAATTGCATCTGTGGCATTGTGTTGTGTGACAAAACTGGACATTTTAGAGTGCCATTTTATTGTCATCAAGCACAAAAGTGCACCTGTGTACTAATTAACAGGGATGTAAACAAATTTGTGCACAAAATTGGAGAGAAATAAGCTTTTTGTGCATCTGAAATATTTCTGGGACTTTTATTTCCGCTCATGAAACATGGGACCAACACTTTACATGTTGCGTTTATATTTTTGTTCAGTATATTTGCTTAAAATACAAACAAGTTTTAGTTATAGTTTATGACATTAGGTAGAGGGACTGTGTTGTTCAACATGAGCGTTTTGTGAATTGGACCTTTGAAAAACTACACAAGGCCTCAATCATGCAACTTATAGTGATATTCTGACGAGGCAATGGTGTGAAACTGGTAGGATTCATGTGAGAGTATTAACTGTTTGGATAGGTTCCCACTGGGTATGGTTCCTGTGCTCTGAGGCTTGGTCTGGTGTTGTATGTTATTGTTCTCCCTCCCCTCTGACAGCCTTCACTGCTCCCTGATGTGTCACAGTTAGATAACAGATTGATGTGAAAACAGCAAAGTAAGCCACTATAAAGGATTGATTTCCCCCTGCCGCATTCAGACCCTAACCCCCACTACCTCTGTTTACAGGTAACAACCCGCCCTTTACCTGTCTGTTACCTGTTACCATGGAGACCACTGTTTCACCATAGAGGAGGATATTCCTCAACCAACCAGAGTGGAGTTCGCTGACCAGAAGGATTCAAAAGTATTTCCCAGGATACACAGCTTCTCACTGGCACTCATTGTTGTTAATGTGGCAATGGCCTTTCCTTGACCTCTGCAGCAGGAGGAGGAAGAGTTTCTCTGTGTGGTTTGTTTGGCTTGCCACCACTCCCCAATATGGAGAGGAACTTTACTCTTATGAAGCGTAATAGTTCTTGATCAAACTGAACATCATCAAGACATCATCAAGACATCATCATCAAGACACATCATCAAGACACATCATCATCAAGACACATCATCAAGACATCTTAGTTAACAAACTGACCGATGAGATGATCTGGATCATCCTGGCCCTGCCCATGTGGGCGTGGCGTGGGACTGTTGGCGATGCCCAGGCTAACGAGCGGCGAGTCGTGGCACACATCCCCGGTGACATCATCATAGGAGCCCTGTTCTCTGTCCATCACCAGCCGACAGCGGACAAGGTACAACCCTCTGAGATTAAGACATCCTGTATGTACACATGAATGACAGATGGTGTGAGTGTGATGGACAGTGGGGTCTGAAATTATTGGCACCCCGATAAAGATTAGCCAGAATGACTGTAAACAATAAATCATTTAAATACTGGGCTATATTTTTTGCTAAAAAAAATGGTTCCAATCCAAGTGCCAATACTGTTTAGAAAACAGAAGGTGTTTACATTTGTTGGAGAAGATTAAAATGTAGCTCTTTGGCTCTGCACACCAGTATGAGCAGAACAGAACCCCATACCTACTGTAAAATATGATACTAGATCTTTAGTATTATAGGTCTGTTTATTTTCCACTGCTCCTGAGGTCCTTAAGGTCATCATCATTATGAACTTTATCCACTAGCAGTACATTTAACCAGAAACCTGGTTGCCTCTGCAAGTGAATCTTCCAGCAAGAGTATCCTAAGCACACATCAAAATCCAAAATGGAAACCATGTATCAGCCACAAAATCAACATTTTACAATGGCCATCTTAGCTTCCAGACTTGAAACCCATTGAAAACCTGTGGTTTGAATTGAAGAGGACAGTCCAGATGTCTTTGAATTGAAGAGGACAGTCCAGATGTCTTTGAATTGAAGAGGACAGTCCAGATGTCTTTGAATTGAAGAGGACAGTCCAGATGTCTTTGAATTGAAGAGGACAGTGCAGATGTCTTTGAATTGAAGAGGACAGTCCAGATGTCTTTGAATCGAAGAGGACAGTCCAGATGTCTTTGAGTTGAAGAGGACAGTGCAGATGTCTTTGAATTGAAGAGGACAGTCCAGATGTCTTTGAATTGAAGAGGACAGTCCAGATGTCTTTGAGTTGAAGAGGACAGTCCAGATGTCTTTGAATTGAAGAGGACAGTGCAGATGTCTTTGAATTGAAGAGGACAGTCCAGATGTCTTTGAATTGAAGAGGACAGTCCAGATGTCTTTGAATTGAAGAGGACAGTCCAGATGTCTTTGAATTGAAGAGGACAGTCCAGATGTCTTTGAATTGAAGAGGACAGTCCAGATGTCTTTGAATTGAAGAGGACAGTCCAGATGTCTTTGAATTGAAGAGGACAGTCCAGATGTCTTTGAATTGAAGAGGACAGTCCAGATGTCTTTGAATTGAAGAGGACAGTCCAGATGTCTTTGAATTGAAGAGGACAGTCCAGATGTCTTTGAATTGAAGAGGACAGTCCAGATGTCTTTGAATTGAAGAGGACAGTGCAGATGTCTTTGAATTGAAGAGGACAGTGCAGATGTCTTTGAATTGAAGAGGACAGTCAGATGTCTTTGAATTGAAGAGGACAGTCCAGATGTCTTTGAATTGAAGAGGACAGTCCAGATGTCTTTGAATTGAAGAGGACAGTCCAGATGTCTTTGAATTGAAGAGGACAGTCAGATGTCTTTGAATTGAAGAGGACAGTCCAGATGTCTTTGAATTGAAGAGGACAGTCCAGATGTCTTTGAATTGAAGAGGACAGTCCAGATGTCTTTGAATTGAAGAGGACAGTCCAGATGTCTTTGAATTGAAGAGGACAGTCCAGATGTCTTTGAATTGAAGAGGACAGTCAGATGTCTTTGAATTGAAGAGGACAGTCCAGATGTCTTTGAATTGAAGAGGACAGTCCAGATGTCTTTGAATTGAAGAGGACAGTCCAGATGTCTTTGAATTGAAGAGGACAGTCCAGATGTCTTTGAATTGAAGAGGACAGTGCAGATGTCTTTGAATTGAAGAGGACAGTCCAGATGTCTTTGAATTGAAGAGGACAGTCCAGATGTCTTTGAATTGAAGAGGACAGTCCAGATGTCTTTGAATTGAAGAGGACAGTCCAGATGTCTTTGAATTGAAGAGGACAATGCAGATGTCTTTGAATTGAAGAGGACAGTGCAGATGTCTTTGAATTGAAGAGGACAGTCCAGATGCATAGACAAAAGATATCAGGGATCTAAAAGGGGTCTGACTGGAGGACTGGTCTAAGATCTCTCCCAATGTGTTGTCCAACTCAGAAAACACTGTTGTTATCCTCGCATAGTGAAGGAAGGTTTTAAAGGTATTTAAAACAGGGGTGTCAATAATTTTGACCCCTACCTTTTTGAGAAGAAAACTATTACTTGTTAAACATAATATATTTCTCTGAGCAATTGTATTAGCAATTGTATTAGTACAAAATAACACAATTTCCCAAAACTGTTTTAGCATACAATATGGCTCAGTTTTTGAATTGAATTGTTTCTTTTTGTTTCAGTCATTTTTGCTATTCTTTGTCAAGGGGTGTCAATAATTTCAGACTGTGTGACGGTGTATGTTATCCACCCAAGGTGTAAGATATCAAATCAAATTAAATAGCGTAAGCAGTACGCTATCCAGTGTGTGTGTGTGTGTGTGTGTGTGTGTGTGTGTGTGTGTGTGTGTGTGTGTGTGTGTGTGTGTGTGTGTGTGTTTAGTGATGCTGTATATGTGTGTGTGATGACGTGTGTATTCCTCCCCCAGGTACACGAACGTAAATGTGGCTCGGTGCGCGAGCAGTACGGTATCCAGCGTGTTGAGGCCATGCTGCACACTCTAGACCGTATCAACGCTGACCCCCGTATCCTCCCCAACATCAGCCTGGGCTGTGAGATAAGAGACTCCTGCTGGCACTCTGCTGTGGCCCTGGAGCAGAGCATTGAGTTCATACGAGACTCCTGGTGTCCTCCGACGAGGCCGAGGTGGGGGGAGGCAGTGTGTGGGGGGGGCGGGGGAGGAGCCGACGGGAGGGGAGGGCCGAGGTGTGCGGACCATGCTGCAACCCCCATGCGGGGGAAGAAGCCCATTGTCGGGCTGATAGGACCAGGCTCCAGCTCTGTGGCCATCCAGGTCCAGAACCTCCTACAGCTCTTCAACATACCCCAGATTGCCTACTCTGCTACCAGCATGGACCTCAGTGACAAGGTAGGCACACAATTATTTTCTAGTCTGTTTGAATCTATTCTATTTTCTCTGATCTACTTCATTCTAAATCTATTTTAAAAGTACTTTATAAGTACTGTTTTTCTCCAAAAGTCTGTAAAAGTACTTTATAAGTACTGTTTTCTCCAACAGAGTTTGTATAAGTACTTTATGAGGGTGGTGCCATCGGATGCTCAGCAGGCCAGAGCCATGGTGGACATTGTCAAGAGATACAACTGGAGCTACGCTCTGCCATCCACACCGAGGGTAAGAATACACAAGCCCCCCTACAGTGGCAGGGTAAGAATACACAAGCCCCCCTACAGTGGCAGGGTTAGAATATACAAGCCCCCCTACAGTGGAAGGGTAAGAATACACAAGCCCCCCTACAGTGGCAGGGTTAGAATATACAAGCCCCTACAGTGGCAGGGTTAGGATATACAATCCCCCCAGTACAGTAGAAGGGTTAGAATATACAAGCCCCCTACAGTGGCAGGGTTAGAATATACAAGCCCCCCTACAGTGGCAGGGTTAGAATATACAAGCCCCCCCCTACAGTGGCAGGGTTAGAATATACAAACCCCCTACAGTGACAGGGTTAGAATATACAAGCCCCCAGTGGCAGGGTTACAGTGGCAGGGTTAGAATATACAAGCCCCTACAGTGGCAGGGTTAGGATATACAAGCCCCCCTACAGTGGCAGGGTTAGAATATACAAGCCCCCTACAGTGGCAGGGTTAGAATATACAAGCCCCCTACAGTGGCAGGGTTAGAATATACAAGCTCCCCTACAGTGGAAGGGTTAGAATATACAAGCCCCCCTACAGTGGCAGGGTTAGAATATACAAGCCCCCCTACAGTGGCAGGGTTAGAATACACAAGCCCCCCTACAGTGGAAGGGTAAGAATACACAAGCCCCTACAGTGGAAGGGTTAGAATATACAAGCCCCCCTACAGTGGCAGGGTTAGAATACACAAGCCCCCCTACAGTGGCAGGGTTAGAATATACAAGCCCCCTTACAGTGGCAGGGTTAGAATATACAAGCCCCCTGCAGTGGCAGGGTTAGAATATACAAGCCCCCCTACAGTGGCAGGGTTAGAATATACAAGCCCCCCTACAGTGGCAGGGTTAGAATATACAAGCCCCCCTACAGTGGCAGGGTTAGAATATACAAACCCCCTACAGTGGCAGGGTTAGAATACACAAGCCCCCCTACAGTGGCAGGGTTAGAATATACAAGCCCCCTACAGTGGCAGGGTTAGAATATACAAGCCCCCTACAGTGGCAGGGTTAGAATATACAAGCCCCCTACAGTGGCAGTGTTAGAATATACAAGCCCCCCTACAGTGGCACATGGCAGGGTTAGAATATACAAACCCCTACAGTGGCAGGGTTAGAATATACAAGCCCCCTACAGTGGCAGGGTTAGAATATACAAGCCCCTACAGTGGCAGGGCTAGGATATACAAGCCCCCCTACAGTGGCAGGGTTAGAATATACAAGCCCCCTACAGTGGCAGGGTTAGAATATACAAGCCCCCTACAGTGGCAGGGTTAGAATAAACAAGCACATTTGAGAGAATGTGTTTTTGATATTGAGTTGGTGTGTTTCCCTCTTCCCCACTCACATCCATGCCTCTTTTTCTCCACTATATTGCTTCCTCTTCTGGCCCTCCCTCTCTGGGCGCTGATGACTGGCTGTAATTAATCTGTGCTTTGGCCACAAAGGGAAGCAGGTCTTTAGCTGAACTGTCAATTAGAGTTACACACACACACACACACACACACACACACACACACACACACACACACACACACACACACACACACACACACACACACACACACACACACAGAGTGTCTGGCACTGGACTCCTCATCCCCCCAGCATCGCCTAAGGGCCAAACTTCTATGTATGTGTCTGTCTCTGTGTTGGGAATACAAGGCTTTCTGTCTCTGTGTTGTGAATACGAGGCTTTCTGTCTCTGTGTTGTGAATACAAGGCTTTCTGTCTCTGTGTTGTGAATACGAGGCTTTCTGTCTCTGTGTTGTGAATACGAGGCTTTCTGTCTCTGTGTTGTGAATACAAGGCTTTCTGTCTCTGTGTTGTGAATACGAGGCTTTCTGTCTCTGCGTTGTGAATACGAGGCTTTCTGTCTCTGCGTTGTGAATACGAGGCTTTCTGTCTCTGTGTTGTGAATACGAGGCTTTCTGACTCTGTTGTGAATACCAGGCTTTCTGTCTCTGTGTTGTGAATACGAGGCTTTCTCTCTCTTTGTTGTGAATACGAGGCTTTCTGTCTCTGTGTTGTGAATACAGGCTTTCTCTCCTGTGTTGTGAATACAAGGTTTTCTCTCTCTGTGTTGTGAATACGAGGCTTTCTGTCTCTGTGCTGTGAATACAAGGCTTTCTGTCTCTGTGTTGTGAATACAAGGCTTTCTGACTCTGTGTTGTGAATACCAGGCTTTCTCTCTCTGTGTTGTGAATACGAGGCTTTCTCTCTCTGTGTTGTGAATACGAGGCTTTCTGTCTCTGTGTTGTGAATACGAGGCTTTCTCTCCCTGTGTTGTGAATACAAGGTTTTCTCTCTCTGTGTTGTGAATACGAGGCTTTCTGTCTCTGTGCTGTGAATACAAGGCTTTCTGTCTCTGTGTTGTGAATACAAGGCTTTCTGTCTCTGTGTTGTGAATATGAGGCTTTCTGTCTCTGCGTTGTGAATACGAGGCTTTCTGTCTCTGCGTTGTGAATACGAGGCTTTCAGTCTCTGTGTTGTGAATACGAGGCTTTCTCTCTCTGTGTTGTGAATACGAGGCTTTCTGTCTCTGTGTTGTGAATACGAGGCTTTCTCTCCCTGTGTTGTGAATACAAGGTTTTCTCTCTCTGTGTTGTGAATACGAGGCTTTCTGTCTCTGTGTTTGAATACAAGGCTTTCTGTCTCTGTGTTGTGAATACGAGGCTTTCTGTCTCTGTGTTGTGAATACGAGGCTTTCTGTCTCTGTGTTGTGAATACGAGGCTTTCTGTCTCTGTGTTGTGAATACGAGGATTTAGGAGTGTTTCTGTAAGTGTCACAGTAAGGAAGGAGGAACAGAAACAGTAGTGTTTGTCTCGTCTCATCTCATTTCTCAAAGACGACTGCTCTGCCTCTTCTAGAGAGATGGAGAAGGAGAGCGAGAGAAAAGGAGAGCGAGAAGGAGGAAGGGGACAGTGATATGATGAGAGAGAGATAAACCAGAAAGGAGGATCATGGAAACATGAAGAGAGAGAACAGGAGACAGTAAAAGAGAGGGAGAAAGAAAGAAAAGTACAGGGGAATATAAACACAGAGGAAGAGAGAGGTTAGAGGTTAGAGGGAACATAAACACAGAGGAAGAGAGGGTTAGAGGGAACATAAACACAGAGGAAAAGAGAGGTTAGAGGTTAGAGGGAACATAAACACAGAGAAAGAGAGAGGTTAGAGGTTAGAGGGAACATAAACACAGAGGAAGAGAGAGGTTAGAGGTTAGAGAGAACATAAACACAGAGGAAGAGAGAGGTTAGAGGGAACATAAACACAGAGAAAGAGAGAGGTTAGAGGTTAGAGGGAACATAAACACAGAGAAAGAGAGAGGTTAGAGGGAACAAAAACACAGAGGAAAAGAGAGGTTAGAGGTTAGAGGGAACATAAACACAGAGGAAGAGAGAGGTTAGAGGTTAGAGGGAACATAAACACAGAGGAAGAGAGAGGTTAGAGGTTAGAGAGAACATAAACACAGAGAAAGAGAGAGGTTAGAGGGAACAAAAACACAGAGGAAGAGAGAGGTTAGAGGTTAGAGGGAACATAAACACAGAGGAAGAGAGAGGTTAGAGGGAACATAAACACAGAGGAAGAGAGAGGTTAGAGGTTAGAGGGAACATAAACACAGAGGAAGAGAGAGGTTAGAGGGAACATAAACACAGAGGAAAAGAGAGGTTAGAGGTTAGAGGGAACATAAACACAGAGAAAGAGAGAGGTTAGAGGGAACATAAACACAGAGGAAGAGAGAGGTTAGAGGTTAGAGGGAACATAAACACAGAGGAAGAGAGGTTAGTTAGAGGGAACATAAACACAGAGGAAAAGAGAGGTTAGAGGTTAGAGGGAACATAAACACAGAGAAAGAGAGAGGTTAGAGGTTAGAGGGAACATAAACACAGAGGAAGAGAGAGGTTAGAGGTTAGAGAGAACATAAACACAGAGGAAGAGAGAGGTTAGAGGGAACATAAACACAGAGAAAGAGAGAGGTTAGAGGTTAGAGGGAACATAAACACAGAGAAAGAGAGAGGTTAGAGGAGGGAACAAAAACACAGAGGAAAAGAGAGGTTAGAGGTTAGAGGGAACATAAACACAGAGGAAGAGAGAGGTTAGAGGTTAGAGGGAACATAAACACAGAGGAAGAGAGAGGTTAGAGGTTAGAGAGAACATAAACACAGAGAAAGAGAGAGGTTAGAGGGAACAAAAACACAGAGGAAGAGAGAGGTTAGAGGTTAGAGGGAACATAAACACAGAGGAAGAGAGAGGTTAGAGGAACATAAACACAGAGGAAGAGAGAGGTTAGAGGTTAGAGGGAACATAAACACAGAGGAAGAGAGAGGTTAGAGGGAACATAAACACAGAGGAAAAGAGAGGTTAGAGGTTAGAGGGAACATAAACACAGAGAAAGAGAGAGGTTAGAGGGAACAAACACAGAGGAAGAGAGAGGTTAGAGGTTAGAGGGAACATAAACACAGAGGAAGAGAGAGGTTAGAGGGAACATAAACACAGAGGAAAAGAGAGGTTAGAGGAAAAGAGAGGTTAGAGGGAACATAAACACAGAGGAAGAGAGAGGTTAGAAGTTAGAGGGAACATAAACAAAGAGAAAGAGAGAGGTTAGAGGTTAGAGGGAACATAAACACAGAGGAAGAGAGAGGTTAGAGGGAACATAAACACAGAGGAAGAGAGAGGTTAGAGGTTAGAGGGAACATAAACACAGAGAAAGAGAGAGGTTAGAGGTTAGAGGGAACATAAACACAGAGAAAGAGAGAGGTTAGAGGTAACAAACACAGAGGAAGAGAGAGGTTAGAGGTTAGAGGGAATATAAACACAGAGGAAGAGAGAGGTTAGAGGGAACATAAACACAGAGGAAGAGAGAGTTTAGAGGTTAGAGGGAACATAAACACAGAGGAAGAGAGAGGTTAGAGGTTAGAGGGAACATAAACACAGAGGAAGAGAGAGGTTAGAGGGTGATGGAAGAAAAACAGGAGGGAAAAGGAGACGAAGAGGAAGAGAGATTCAAAGAAAGAGGGAGAGACCGGGTGAGATAGTACAATGGAAAGGGAGACATGTTAAGTGTGGGTTTTTAAATGAGAGTGTGAATATACTGGATGTCTCTGTCAGCATCCTTTATAGATATGGTCGTTGGTAAACTCTGGGCTGAGGAGGAGGAGTCAGAATGATGAGTAAATCACCTGAATGAGAGATGCTTGATCATATCTCATGCTCTCTGTCTGTCCTACAGCGACAGCGGGTGTGTGTGAGGGGGTGTTTCTGTGTGTTGCAGCATGTGTTTAGGAAGTATGTGCGTGTGTGTAGCGGTGACAGTGATGAACCTAGGAACTGAGTAAGGGCCTCAGAACTTCCTATCGTTTACTATGTGTGGTAGAGATGTTATTTCCTTCCACAGCTCTCTTGGATTGATTTTACCTTTATTTTACCAGGTAAGTTGCTGAATACATTCTCATTTACAGCAACGACATGGGGGAATAGTTACAGGGGAGAGGAGGGGGATGAATGAGCCAATTGTCATGTCACAGTGTCAACTGGAGGTACAGCTCTGTCCCTTGTGTATGGCCGTATATGTATTGTGTGTGACTGAGTGTATGTGTGTGTGGCTGTGTGTTTGTGTGTGTGGCTGTGTGGTTGTCTACCTTTTATAGGGAGGGATAGGTAGAATAGCGAGAGAGGGGGGTAGGAGTATGGGGAGGAGGGGACGGATAGGTAGGGGAGAGATGGAGGATGGGGAGGAGGGATAGGTAGGGGAGAGATGGAGGATAGGGAGGAGGGATAGGTAGGGGAGAGATGGAGGATGGGGAGGAGGGATAGGTAGGGGAGAGATGGAGGATGGGGAGGAGGGATAGGTAGGGGAGAGATGGAGGATGGGGAGGAGGGATAGTTCGGGAGAGATGGAGGATGAGGAGGAGGGATAGGTAGGGAGAGATGGAGGATATGGAGGAGGGATAGGTAGGGGAGAGATGGAGGATATGGAGGAGGGATAGGTAGGGGAGAGATGGAGGATAGGGAGGAGGGATATGTAGGGGGAGAGATGGAGGATATGGAGGAGGGATAGGTAGGGGAGAGATGGAGGATAGGGAGGAGGGATATGTAGGGGGAGAGATGGAGGATGAGGAGGAGGAGGGATATGTAGGGGAGAGATGGAGGATAGGGAGGAGGGATATGTATGGGGAGAGATGGAGGATATGGAGGAGGGATATGTAGGGGAGAGATGGAGGATATGGAGGAGGGATAGGTAGGGGAGAGATGGAGGATAGGGAGGAGGGATATGTAGGGGGAGAGATGGAGGATGAGGAGGAGGGATATGTAGGGGAGAGATGGAGGATAGGGAGGAGGGATAGGAAGGGGAGAGATGGAGGATAGGGAGGAGGGATATGTAGGGGGAGAGATGGAGGATGAAGAGGAGGGATATGTAGGGGAGAGATGGAGGATAGGGAGGAGGGATAGGAAGGGGAGAGATGGAGGATAGGGAGGAGGAGATATGTAGGGGGAGAGATGGAGGATGAGGAGGAGGGATAGGTAGGGGAGAGATGGAGGATATGGAGGAGGGATAGGTAGGGGAGAGATGGAGGAGGGATAGGTAGGCGGATAGATGGAGGAGGGATAGGTAGGGGAGAGATGGAGGAGGGATAGGTAGGGGGGAGAGATGGAGGATAGGGAGGAGGGATAGGTAGGGGAGAGATGGAGGATAGGGAGGAGGAGCAGCCAGGGATAACCGATTAAATAGGCATTCTGCAGTCTGTCGTCTGAAGTCTGTGGTTGTAAGTCTGTAGTCGAAAATCCATTGTCATAAGTCCATAGTCACAAGTCCATAGTCACAAGTCCATAGTCATAAATCCATAGTCATAATTCCATAGTCATAAGTCCATAGTCATAAGTCCATAGTCACAAGTCCATAGTCATAAATCCATAGTCATAAATCCATAGTCATAATTCCATAGTCTGTCGTTTGAAGTCTGTAGTTGCAAGTCCAGAGTCATAAGTCCATAGTCATAAGTCCATAGTAATAAATCCATAGTCTGTCGTTTGAAGTCTGTAGTCCGTAGTCCGTAGTCCGTAGTCCGCACATGGAGGAGAGGATACAGGAGGAGAAAAAGGATCAGAGAATAGGGGGTATTTGTTTCCTGGTATTTGTTTCCTGGGACTTCTCAGACAGCCCAGGTAAAGGGAGGAATTTCTGAGGAGACTAACCCTGTTGGGATTTACCTTAGACCACACCTGGGCTCAACTCCTTGTCAACTCCAGGACATTCAGACCATGACTTGAAAATGATCCATCATTTTTTCTCTCAGAGGATTTTTCACATCATTGCTTCAATTCAAATCCATTTCCTGAAATGATATTGAGAAAGGCTGAGCTTTGTGCGTCATACATACTGACACATTCTGACAAACACTCACAACCAAGTACCCCCTAACCATCTCTCTCTCTCTCTCTCTCTCTCTCTCTCTCTCCCTCTCTCTCTCCCTCTCTCCCTCTCTCTCTCCCTCTCTCCCTCTCTCTGTCCTCCTCCCCTCTCTCCATCCCCTCTCTCCATCCCTCTGTCCTCCTCCTCCTCCATCCCTCTGTCCTCCGCCCCTCTCCTCTCTCTCTCCCTCTCCCCTCTCTCCTCCTCTCTCCCTCTCTCCTCTCCTCTCCCTCTCTCCCTCTCTCTGTCCTCCTCCCTCTCCCATCCCTCTGTCCTCCTCCCCCCTCTCTCCATCCCTCTGTCCTCCGCCCCCTCTCTCTCTCTCCTCCTCCCTCTCTCTCCACCCCTCTCCCCAAAGTACTGAGTGACAGAGTTGTCTCTCTGCTCTCCTGAGAGGGAACATTAAATGGACGGTGCTTATTTGGGCAGAGATGATACCTCTCAGGGGATTAAAACTGTTGAATTGGAGTGTGTGGGAGAGAGATAGAAAGAGTGTGTGTGGATGTGTGTGAGAGGTAGTGAAGAGGTCGTTCACTGAGATTAATGGGATGTGCCTGGGTTGTTGCCATGGTAAACAGGGTCAAAAGTGTCTGGTTGGAATTTGTGTGTGTTTTGTGTGTGTGTGTGTTTATGTGTGTGTTTGTGTGTGTAATGCATTGATGTTGTAGGAGAGACATATCCTCACCAGACACTAACTTGTGTGTATGTGCTTGCGTGTATTGAGTGTGTGTTAGAGAGTATTGGCCTATATTGCCACCTTTGAAGAGTACACTGAGTTGTTGTGTTTAACTGTCTCTGAAACATGATTGACTGTCACTCTGACTGTTACACTGACTGCCATTCACTCTATCCTAGGCATTTATATGTACCCTGGGTATTTCTATATAACCTAGGCATTTATATATACCCTAGGTATTTATATGTATCCTAGGCATTTATATGTACCCTAGGCATTTCTATGTAACTTATGCATTTCTATGTACCATATGTATTTATATGTACCCTAGGCATTGCGATGTACCCTGGGTATTTCTATGTACCCTGGGTATTGCTATGTACCCTTGGCATGTATATGTACCCTGGTTATTTATATGTACCCTAGGTATTCTATGTACCCTGAGTATTTCTATGTACCCTATGCATTTCTATGTACCCTAGGTATTTCTATGTGCCCTGGGTATTTATATGTACCCTAGTCATTTCTATGTACCCTGGTTATTTATATGTACCCTAGGCATTTCTATGTACCCTAGGTATGTCTATGTACCCTAGGCATTTCAATGTACCCTAGGTATGTCTATGTACTCTAGGTATTTCTATGTACCCTAGGCATTTCTATGTACCCTAGGTATGTCTATGTACTCTAGGTATTTCTATGTACCCTAGGCATTTCTATGTACCCTAGGTATGTCTATGTACTCTAGGTATTTCTATGTACCCTAGGCATTTCTATGTACCCTAGGTATGTCTATGTACTCTAGGTATGTCTATGTACCCTAGGTATGTCTATGTACTCTAGGTATGTCTATGTACCCTAGGTATGTCTATGTACCCTAGGTATGTCTATGTACCTAGGTATTTCTATGTACTCTAGGTATTTCTATGTACTCTAGGTATGTCTATGTACTCTAGGTATTTCTATGTACCCTAGGTATGTCTATGTACTCTAGGTATTTCTATGTACCCTAGGTATTTCTATGTACCCTAGGTATTTCTATGTACTCTAGGTATGTCTATGTACCCTAGGTATTTCATGTACTCTAGGTATGTCTATGTACCCTAGGTATGTCTATGTACTCTAGGTATTTCTATGTACTCTAGGTATTTCATGTACTCTAGGTATGTCTATGTACCCTAGGTATGTCTATGTACTCTAGGTATGTCTATGTACCCTAGGTATGTCTATGTACTCTAGGTATTTCTATGTACTCTAGGTATTTCTATGTACCCTAGGTATGTCTATGTACTCTAGGTATGTCTATGTACCCTAGGTATGTCTATGTACTCTAGGTATGTCTATGTACCCTAGGTATGTCTATGTACTCTAGGTATTTCTATGTACTCTAGGTATGTCTATGTACTCTAGGTATGTCTATGTACCCTAGGTATGTCTATGTACTCTAGGTATTTCTATGTACTCTAGGTATTTCTATGTACTCTAGGTATTTCTATGTACTCTAGGTATGTCTATGTACTCTAGGTATGTCTATGTACCCTAGGTATGTCTATGTACTCTAGGTATGTCTATGTACTCTAGGTATTTCTATGTACTCTAGGTATTTCTATGTACTCTAGGTATTTCTATGTACTCTAGGTATGTCTATGTACTCTAGGTATGTCTATGTACCCTAGGTATGTCTATGTACTCTAGGTATGTCTATGTACTCTAGGTATTTCTATGTACCCTAGGTATGTCTATGTACTCTAGGTATGTCTATGTACTCTAGGTATGTCTATGTACCCTAGGTATGTCTATGTACTCTAGGTATGTCTATGTACTCTAGGTATGTCTATGTACCCTAGGTATGTCTATGTACCCTAGGTATGTCTATGTACCCTAGGTATGTCTATGTACTCTAGGTATGTCTATGTACCCTAGGTATTTCTAAGCAGCACAGGATTAAAGTGAAATAGGAGGATAGAGGTAATGAAAGAGAGAGAGATGGAGAGATGAGAGACCATTTCACTCAGAGTTAATTGATGTCTAGTCCGGTCAGAGTGGTTGTGTCATTACAGTGATACACAATGGTTCTTATTACTGAGCCCTAAAACACTGTCTGTCTCTAGCTTTCACATAGCAGTAGTTATAGTTACTGAGCCCTAACACACTGTCTGTCTCTAGCTTCCACATAGCAGTAGTTATAGTTACTGAGCCCTAACACACTGTCTGTCTCTAGCTTCCACATAGCAGTAGTTATAGTTACTGAGCCCTAACACACTGTCTGTCTCTAGCTTCCACATAGCAGTAGTTATAGTTAACTGAGCCCTAACACACTGTCTGTCTCTAGCTTCCACATAGCAGTAGTTATAGTTACTGAGCCCTAACACACTGTCTGTCTCTAGCTTCCACATAGCAGTAGTTATAGTTACTGAGCCCTAACACACTGTCTGTCTCTAGCTTCCACATAGCAGTAGTTATAGTTACTGAGCCCTAACACACTGTCTGTCTCTAGCCTCCACATAGCAGTAGTTATAGTTACTGAGCCCTAACACACTGTCTGTCTCTAGCTTCCACATAGCAGTAGTTATAGTTACTGAGCCCTAACACACTGTCTGTCTCTAGCTTCCACATAGCAGTAGTTATAGTTACTGAGCCCATACACATTCCAGCACACCTACAATACATACACAGAACATGGTTGCCAAGTTCATAGAACATAAGATATGAATGTTCTAGACCTGCTTCATGGGAACGTTGCAGGAACCATTCTGTGTAATAGTTGTCAGGACATCTCCTGATGGTCCCCCCACCAAAAAAGTTATCCCCCAAAACTATTTCATTACACGTCAGGTCTTGTTCATTTCGCCAAGTCAATCAAGGCTCTTATTGGTGAACCACTGATCAATTCATAGCTCTTTGTCTGTTGCCAAGGATACTTGCACAATCTCTCGGCTTTTAACATAGTGTTTTCAATTTACATATTTGCATGTTCATTTATACAGTAAGTATGTCCTCACTTGAGGATTAGAACCTCTTGGTTCACGGTACTCCTATTTTCCTGCTGAGATTAGAACCTCTTGGTTCACGGTACTCTCATCTTCCAGCTGAGATTAGAACCTCTTGGTTCACGGTACTCCCATCTTCCTGCTGAGATTAGAACCTCTTGATTCACAGTACTCCCATCTTCCTGCTGAGATTAGAACCTCTTGGTTCACGGTACTCCCATTTTCCAGCTGAGATTAGAACCTCTTGGTTCACAGTACTCCCATCTTTCAGATGAGATTAGAACCTCTTGGTTCACGGTACTCCCATCTTCCTGCTGAGATTAGAACTCTCCCATCTTCCTGCTGAGATTAGAACATCCCATTTTCCTGCTGAGATTAGAACCTCTTGGTTCACAGTACTCCCATCTTCCAGATGAGATTAGAACCTCTTGGTTCACAGTACTCCCATCTTCCAGATGAGATTAGAACCTCTTGGTTCACAGTACTCTCATCTTCCTGCTGAGATTAGAACCTCTTGGTTCACGGTACTCCCATCTTCCTGCTGAGATTAGAACCTCTTGGTTCACGGTACTCCCATCTTCCTGCTGAGATTAGAACCTCTTGTCTCATGGTACTCCCATTTTCCTGCTGAGAACCTCTTGTCTCATGGTAACCCATTTTCCTGCTGAGATTAGAACACGGTACTCCCATCTTCCTGCTGAGATTAGAACCTCTTGTCTCATGGTACTCCCATTTTCCTGCTTCACAAACATGTCTGTGTCAGGTATCGATTCATTTGACTATTTTCATCATTGATTTGATTGATTTATTCCAGTAATTTAAGGGCTTTCTGTTTAGTTGTTGGTGGGGCATGTTAACCTGTTTTAATGTTACTCCTGAATCACTATGATCAATAAAATAGTTTGTCTTGAGTGTATTTTTAACAGAGCTGAGATTTACTTCAAAGTACATTCACCCTATTGTTTAATCAAATTGTTTCATTTACAAAAGTGCCTAGGAGGAGGGGTTAGGGCTTCTTCTTTACAGGGCTTAACTATACTGGCCCAAAAAGCACATGTCCTAGATGATTGGGGCATTGGCTAGGAGTTTGACATTGGTGTTTGTGGCCTGGGTTCCAGACTCTGTCCTCTAGGGAGCCAGTCACCCTGCTCTCACCTTCTTATATATACAGTATGTTAATGACAGCCTGGTGTGGGGGGCTGCCACCGGAGGGCTGGTGCGTGGAGGTGGTGACGGATAGACCGGACCGTGCAGGCACACTGGAGCTCTTGAGCACTGAGCCTGCCCAACCTTACCCGATTGAATGGTCCCGGTCGCCCTGCCAGTGCGGCGAGGTGGAATAGCCCGCACTGGGCTATGCAGGCGAACCGGGGACACCGTGCGCAAGGCTGGTACCATGTAAGCTGGCCCAAGGAGACGCACTGGAGACCAGATGCGTAGAGCCGGCTTCATGGCACTTGGCTCGATGCCCACTCTAGCCCGGCTGATACGCGGAGCTGGTATGTACCGCACCGGGCTATGCACCTGCACTGGGGACACCGTGCGCTTCACGGCATAACACGGTGCCTGCCCGGTCCTCTAGCCCCCGGTAACCACAGGATGTTGACGCAGGTCTCCTACCTGGCTTCGCCATACTTCCTGTGAGCCACCCCCCAATACATTTTTGGGGCTGACTCTCGGGCTTCCATCCACGCTGCCGTGCTGCCTCCTCATACCAGCGCCTCCCGCCTTCACCGCCTCCAGCTCTTCTTTGGGGCGGTGATATTCTCCAGGCTATACCCAGGGTCCTTTACCGTCCAACTCATCCTCCCATGTCCAGTCTTCCAAATAATGCAGCCTCTCCCACTGCTGCAGCTGCTGCTGCTGCTGCTTGTTGCCACGCCGCTTGGTCCTGTTGTGGTGGGTGATTCTGTAACGGTTTTCTTCATGTGAAAGAGAGTCGGACCAAGGTGCCAAAATTCATGTTTTAATGAAAAAAAAGGAACACGAATCAATACAAAAACAATAAACGTAACGTGGAAACCGAAACAGCCTAAACTTTTTACATTTTTTTTTAATAAAAAATAATTTATTACCTTCAATACCATTCATTCTTTACAACTCATAATTTTCATACATACTCCAATAATGGTATTTTAATTTAACTAAACAACAACCCCAAACAAAACCTCAGGGGAGCATCTTCCCTCCCCGTCACCCTACAAACTACCTTTCCCTATCTCCCGTCCCTAATATATCCCCTTACAAATCTAAATAACACCCAGCCCTAAACCCCTTCCACCTCTCCCGAGCAGCATGCTGCCCCCACTTCCTCTCCTCTCCTCCCCTTCATCCTCCCTCAAATCTCCTTCCACCCTCCTCACTATCCCTTCCACCCCCCAATCTCTCCCTGTCTTCACCATGTTCTGCCTGGCTTCCCACAGCCCCCGTTTAAAGAGACTCATGAGAAGCCAGAGCAGAAACCTGTCCCTATCCGTCCCTCTCGCTCTCCCTACACCCCTCTCTAACCTGGCCCACGTCAATACAAAATCCCCCCTTAACAAACCTAACAACACCCGTGCCCTAGCCCATACTACTCCGGCAAAGGCACAGTCTCAAAAGACATGGCGCACAGTCTCCTCCCTGCCACAAGAGGATCTTGGACAGGTGGGGATTGCACCAAACTATACCGGTACATGATGGAACGTACCGGTAAGCACTTATGGAGGCTCAACCAATTCAGGTCCTTGAGCCTGTTGTCCAGACCCCGCGCCTGCACTCCCCCCCTCCCAGACCACTTCCGAGATGCCCACTACAGGCGCCGGACTCCGCCTTTGACCTCCTCGTACAGGTGCCTATGATCTAAACCTACTCGGGCAACTTCAACCTCAGGGTGCGCACGCAGCCACTTGGCCGCATGACCAAAGTGCCACGGCAGCTGTTCCGCTCGAGGACCCGTGTTAGACCACACCATTACGCTTCTCGCCTGATATGAGAAGAACACTCGCAGGAGGTAACCGGACGGGATGTATCACTGGATGAGCAAGCTCCGTTAACAAGAAAGAAACAAAAATTGCGTCCAGTTTGAGGGGGAAATGTGGTACCCCTACCTCCCTCCCCGATGGGACAGAGCATGCGTGCCCTGGCGACCCACTCGCACCTGCCACTCCACATGAACTGAAACACAAGCCTCACTAAAGGCATCCTCAGACAAGCCGGCAATGGGTAGATGTACGCCAAAAACAAAAGAGACAGCAACACATCCACCTTTAGGACCAGGACTTTGCCCATAAATGACAAATATCTAGCCTTCCACATTGCTAGCTTCCTCTGTACCACTGCGATACGCATGTTCCAGTTTAGCGTCGCTGAGCCGGAGGTCTCAAATGGACCCCGAGAATCCTCAGGGCCCCCTCACAGAGAGATAACCCCCGGGCACATCCGGGTTCTACCGCGCCATCTTCCGAAAAAACTTGACGGAAGACTTTGCATGGTTCAGAACCGGCACCCGACGCTCGGGTGAAATCCCCAAAGATGGCAAGGACCTTGTCAGGCATGAGTCCTTGCATAGCAGCAAGGAAGTGTCGCGGCGTACTGCGCATCTTAACACGCAGCCCACCACTTCCAGGATCAGCAAGCCTTCCACCCTGTGTCTGCCCTAATGGCAGCCCCCAGAGGCTCCATGTACAGAACGAAGAGGAGAGCCGAGAGTGGGCACCCCTGCCTGACCCCAGACGAGAGGTGAAAAACGTCACCCAAGTGACTATTTACACTAACTCGGCACCCCGCGCTCCGACATATAATGTTCGAATCCATCCTATGAACTTCTCCCCAAATCCTAATCGACCTAACACTCTGAATAAAAAGGATCTATTCACGCGATCAAAGGCTTTCGCCTGATCTAGCGCTGCTACCATTAAAGGCAATCCCTCTATCTTCAACCCAAGCGATGGAGTCCCTGATTAACTGTAGGTTCCATCTAATAGAGCGGCCCTCTACCCCGCACATCTGATCCTCATGGACGACGTAGGGAAGGCTGTGCGCAACCGGTCTGCTAAAACCTTTGCAAGTAGCTTGTAATCTACACACAGCATGGTCAACGGCCGCCAGTTGCAAAGGTCTGTTACTTCCCCTTCTTATATAAAAGTGACAGCACACCAACAGCCATTGATCCCCCGGGACCCCGTCTCAAGGATGGCCTTCAAGACTTCGAGAACCACTGGTCCAAGTATACCCCAAAACTTGAGATAAAACTCAGCCGGCAGCCCATCCATCCCAGGCACCTTCCTTTTCCCATCCTCCTAAGAGCGCTCTCAACCTCTTCTAGTGAGATCTGGGCCTCCATCACTTCTCCAATGTCCACCGGGCAACTCCTGACAAGTGTTCTAAAAACACATTTCCCTCCTCTACATCTATTTTCCTTTCCTTAAATAAACCTTGGAAATGATCAGTTGTCACCCTGACCATATCCTCTGGTTCTCTAACTATACTACCATTTTCTTCCCTAACGCCATGCATTACCTTCCTACTCTGTCTGGCCCTAACTGACTTAAAGAACATAGCAGAACAAGTCTCATTGTGTTCTAGAAAGCCACTATGCGCACGCTCCAGCAAAACTCGAGCCTTCCGCTCTCCTGCAACTCCCTGAGCTGCGCCTTTAGGGTTGGGGAACTCTCCCAGTCAAACGACCTGCCGAGGTTGCCTGCCTCGTACTCGAGTTCAATTAACCTTTGGATACGATCCACCTCCCTCCTCTCCTCCCTTTTTTTCCTCTTGCAATACCCTATTATAAAAGCCCTAATCCTCGACCTTAACTAATTCCCACCACTCTAACATCCCTCGCATGAAGGACCGGAGGCCTTCAAGCCTCCAAAAGAAACCAAAAACCTGTCAACAAAGCCTGCTCCTCCAGCACCTCCCAATCTAACTTCCAGTACCCCTACCAAAGAGGCAGACTGGCGACCCCACCTGCCGGAGCACCCCGTCGTGATCCGAAAAGAAAACAGGCAACAGCCGCCCAGACAACTTACCCAAAGACCTGGGTACAAAAATATAGTCGAGCCTCCGCAACCCCCCTGGAGTTGCGCCATGTAGGACCGGCCATTTTCGGAGTAGTGCAGGCCACCATCAACCATAACATGGCAAGCCATTAGCCCGGTGATGGCGCCTGCACTGCTATCCCCCCATTCCTAAATCTGTATTAAAATCCCCCCTATCACTAATTTCCTATTTGTGACACACAGGGGCGCCAGACAGTCCACCATCTCCCTCCTGTCTGCACCACCTGTGGCCCATACACCACCACTAATCCAAATTTACAATCCCTTATCGTGACATCCACCCCTATAACCCTCCCTGCATCACCACAAAAGAACCCTCCACTTTTACCTCCCTGTGCCCACACAAAATCCCCCCCCAATACCCCAAACCGACTCGACTTGTCCCACTCCCTCTTAAACCTACTAACATCCCCTCCATCCCCAGGTGAACCTCCTGTAAAAAACAAAATCAAACCCCACACCCTCCAAATAACTAAAAACCGCCCCTCCTCTTAACAAAATCCCTTAAACCCCTTACATTTAAACTAACAAAAGTAAAATTAGACCCCATGAAATAAAACATGTAATACACCCAAATACTAAACCCAGACACAAAAAACAAAATAGGAGACTCACCTGATGCCTCCCCTGCTCCATATCTACCTGTGAAAACACCATCGACATCCCCCCTCTTCCTCCATCTCACCAACCCAGGATGCAGGAATAGTGTTTGGCTCCGGGGTGCCCTGCACCCTGGGTCTACCCCCACACTCCTCCCCTCCCCAGCGCTGCAGCTAGTTTGAAAAAAAATAGGGGAGGCTGAGTCCCCAAACAAAAAACTCCCCACCTCCTCCTGTACCCAGTCCTGAGTCTTGTTAGGTGTGACCCCACCCACCAGAAGTTGAGGGTCTGGGGAAACCAGCAGCAACCCAGAGGTTTCTCCCACCCCATCACTCTCTTGACCATCCCCTCCCTCTCATTGTCGGCCAATCGCACCCTCCTCTTCATTCTCTTCTTTGGTGATGGCGGCAGTGGAGAGATACCACCCCCCGCCAGCTCCTCCACCATACCCCTCATCTCTTCCACCAGGGCACTTTCCCCCCAGTCCACTTGCTCTTCCACCGTCTCCTTCTCCACCACCCCTCCCTCGCTTTCTTCTCTCTCATGCTCCTCCACTCGCTTGCCTTCTTCCGCCGCTTTTCCTGGTTCTCCTACTCCAGTGCCTTCCGTTTCCTTCTCTCTTCCATCCGCCGCTTCTTGCTCCTCCTCCTTCCTTGCGGCCTTCCCCTCTGGACCTGTACTCTGGTCATGAGGCGTGCTTCCTTCCCCTCCTCTTCTTCCCCCATCCCCCGCCCCTGCTCCCCCACCAGCCGCAGACGCGTATGACCTCTGACGAGCCGGGCACCCTCGCCACAGGTGTGCTGACGAGCCACACTAGTGGCACGCCTTAGGCTTGTCACAATCCCTCGCCTCGTGCTCCCCAGATCCACAAAATCTGCATTTTCTTGCGCTGCACGAGGCGAAGATATGGCCATAGGCCGTACAGCGCCTGCAAAATGGAGGCAGACGTGCATAAAACAATGTCCCCCTGTCAGCCCCCAGGGAGAACATAGCAGGAGGATGGAGGTAGCCACCATGTCCCTTTGGGTCCTCCCTGAGGAGGGCCTGGAAACTTCTCCTCCCATTCCAAAACCCAAGAGAGTCTTTGAGGTGCCTTGCTGAGGAGAAAGGCCCTCACCTCTTCGTCCTTAACGTATGGGTTGTATATGTTGACAGTTACAACCCTAAAGTTGTTCTTCGCCAGGCTTGTTATTTCATAGTGGCTCATCGGCTTCTCACCTCCCACTGCTCTTGCCCTTCTCAGAATATCATTGTTTTTTTCCTCTGTATGTAGTGGCACGTCGTATGCTCCCTCCAACGAGTTGCCTTGGAAACAAAACACGTCCTTCACCGTCAGCTTTAGAATCCCCATCAATATTGTCCTTCCAAAAGTTTCCCGTCCTAAAGGCTCCAACTCCTTTTCCTTCCAAGCAAACCGAATCATGTTGGCCAGCCCAATCCCAGGGACCGACCGTGTCTCCGCAAGGAGAATGGCGCACCAGTCTCACATTCTCTTCTCTTCTCTTCCAAAACAAGGAAAAAAGAAAAACCAAAGTGACCGAG
>NW_027008873.1:0-25000 GCF_036934945.1 Oncorhynchus masou masou
CCTCCCTCCCTCACCTCCCTCCACTCGCTCTCCTCCCCTCCCCTCACCTCCACTCGCTCTCCTCCCCTCCCCCTCCCCTCCACTCGCCTCCTCCCCTCCCCCTCCCCCTCCACTCGCTCCCCTCCTCCCCCTCCCCCTCACCTCCCTCCCCCTCCCACTCCTATCCTCCCCTCCCCTCCACTCGCTCTCCTCCTCCCTCCTCCTCCCCTCCACTCGCTCTCCTCCCCTCCCCTCACCTCCCCCACCCCTCTCCTCTCCTCTCCTCTCTTCTCCTCTCTCCCTCCCCCTCCCCCCCCTCCCCCTCCATTCCTCTCAACATGCCAACCGAGCAACCCTGACTAAGTCCATTCTGCCTCCTCTGCTCCAGTACTTCTCCAGGCAGTCAGAGCACAGTATGTGCTCTCTCTTCCAGAAGATTGGCCCAGAACAGCTGCTACTTGTGTGTTCAGCCTTGTCTCTCTCAGCCTCACGTGGCATATGCACTGTTGCAACATAGTATAATACACAAGGCATTTATAAACCTCATCAGGTTCAGGCAGCTGGATTGACAGCTACTATAAGACATGTATAAACCTCATCGGGTTCAGGCAGCTGGAGTGACAGCTACTATAAGACATGTATAAACCTCATCAGGTTCAGGCAGCTGGAGTGACAGGCACTATTTGGAAATATTTGGGATCATTTCGACACTGGTCACACTAGGAATACACCCGCTGGCCTATCAGAACGTAGTGTGTGTGTGGTAGAATGTAGCACAGTGGAAACTCTGTTTAAAGCATTCCTCAGTTGTCCTCTCTAATTGTTATTTTTCCCATTATATAACTGCAGTTGTTTATGTATGCGTGGGTGAGTGTGTTTCATGCTCAATTACTGCTGTTTTTCCATCCAAATGCAACAGGTGACGAAATACAGATTGCAATTATCCATACACACGTTTAGAAAAACAAACAAACTAACTTGGCTCTAACATCTATTGTTGTCGTGCCTCAAACATTCATACAGTCCATGAAGAATTCCTGTGTTAGTTAGGTCACGTGACTCTGGTAAACCCCAGAGGAGACGACCCAGAGGAGATGACCCAGAGGAGACGACCCAGAGGAGACGACCCAGAGGAGACGACCCAGAGGAGACGACCCAGAGGAGACGCCCCCAGAGGAGATGCCACCAGAGGAGACGCCCCAGAGGAGACGACCCAGAGGAGACGACCCAGAGGAGACGACCCAGAGGAGACGACCGAGAGGAGACGCCCCAGAGGAGACGACCCAGAGGAGACGACCCAGAGGAAACGACCCAGAAGAGACGACCCAGAGGAGACGACCCAGAAGAGACGACCCAGAGGAGACGCCACAGAGGAGACGACCCAGAGGAGACGACCCAGAGGAGACGACCCAGAGGAGACGACCCAGAGGAGACGCCCCCAGAGGAGACGCCACCAGAGGAGACGCCCCCAGAGGAGACGCCCCAGAGGAGACGACCCAGAGGAGACGACCCAGAGGAGACGACCCAGAAGAGACGCCCCAGAGGAGACGCCCCAGAGGAGACGCCCCAGAGGAGACGCCCCCAGAGGAGACACCCCAGAGGAGACGACCCAGAGGAGACGCCCCAGGACCCAGAGGAGACAACCCAGAGGAGACGCCCCCAGAGTAGACGCCCCCAGAGGAGACGCCCCAGAGGAGACGCCCCAGAGGAGACGCCCCAGGACCCAGAGGAGACGACCCAGAGGAGATGACCCAGAGGAGACGACCCAGAGGAGACGACCCAGAGGAGACGCCCTAGGACCCAGAGGAGACGACCCAGAGGAGACGACCCAGAGGAGATGACCCAGAGGAGACGACCCAGAGGAGCTCCATCCTGACTGGGTCATAACAGAATATCTTATGATGTCCAGTCAGCTGGAGCTGGAAGCTAACATCGTATGTATGTGGCCATCATGTGGACATGGCCTGTAGGATCTAGCAGCCTTCATTGGTACATCATGTGGACATGGTCTGTAGGATCTAGCAGCCTTCATTGGTCCATCATATACTGTTGACATGGCCTGTAGGATCCTGCAGTCTTCATTGGTCCATAATGTGGACATGGTCTGTAGGACCTAGCAGCCTTCATTGGCCCATAATGTGGACATGGCCTGTAGAATCTAGCAGCCTTCATTGGTCCATCATGTGGACATGGTCTGTAGGATCTAGCAGCCTTCATTGGTCCATCATGTGGACATGGCCTGTAGGATCTAGCAGCCTTCATTGGTCCATCATGTGGACATGGTCTGTAGGATCTAGCAGCCTTCATTGGTCCATCATGTGGACATGGTCTGTAGGATCTAGCAGCATTCATTGGTCCATCATGTGGACATGGCCTGTAGGATCTAGCAGCCTTCATTGGTCCATCATATACTGTTGATATGGCCTCAGGAAAAGGCCCACCTCTCCAGTCACTGCTGCCAAGCTCAGTCTCACGTGTCACTGACAGAATCAAGTCTGGCTAAACCGCCAGGAAGAGCAAATTAGAGCAGAGAAAATTCCTTGTCTCGGTGTCACCTCAGAGTGGAGACACGTTCTTCTCCTCAGCCCCCTTCTCCCCATCCTCCTCCCTCTCCCCCTCTTCTTTTTCCCCCTCCTCCCGCACCCCGTCTCCTCCTCCTCCCTCCTCCTCCACCTCATTCTCCTCATCCAACTCCTCCTCCTACCCCCCTCATCCTCGTTTGACATTTGAAACGTCTTTATTCTTTTGGAACTTCTGTGAGTGTAAGGTTTACTGTTCATTTTTATTGTTAATTTAACTTTTGTATATTATCTACTTCACTTGCTTTGGCATTGTTAACATATGTTTCCCCTGCCAATAAAGCCCTTAAATTGAACATGAATTGAGAGGAGTGAGAGCGAGAGGGGGGAGAGAGAGAATTCTGCAAAAATATCCTCAATATGTACAGACTCAGTGAGCATAGCCTTGCTATTGAGAAAGGCCGCCGTAGGCAGACATGGCTCCCAAGAGAAGACAGGCTATGTGCTCACTGCCCACAAAATGAGGTGGAAAATGAGCTGCAGTTCCTAACCTCCTGCCCAATGTATGACCATATTAGAGAGACATATTTCCCTCAGATTACACAGATCCACAAAGAATTCCAAAACAAACCCTATTTTGATAAACTCCCATATCTACTGGGTGAAATCCCACAGTGTGCATCACAGCAGCAAGATTTGTGACCTGTTGCCACGAGAAAAGGGCAACCAGTGAAGAACACACACCATTGTATATACAACCCATATGTATGCTAATTTATTTTCCCTTGTATACCTTAACCATTTGTACATAGTTACAACACTGTATATAGACATAATATGACATTTGTAATGTCTTTATTGTTTTGAAACGTCTGTATGTGTGATGTTTACTGTTCATTTTTATTGTACAGTGCCTTGCAAAAGTATTCGGCCTCCTTGAACTTTGCGACCTTTTGCCACATTTCAGGCTTCAAACATAAAGATATAAAACTGTATTTTTTTGTGAAGAATCAACAACAAGTGGGACACAATCATGAAGTGGAACGACATTTATTGGATATTTCAAACTTTTTTAACAAATCAAAAACTGAAAAATTGGGCGTGCAAAATTATTCAGCCCCTTTACTTTCAGTGCAGCAAACTCTCTCCAGAAGTTCAGTGAGGATCTCTGAATGATCCAATGTTGACCTAAATGACTAATGATGATAAATACAATCCACCTGTGTGTAATCAAGTCTCTGTATAAATGCACCTGCACTGTGATAGTCTCAGAGGTCCGTTAAAAGCGCAGAGAGCATCATGAAGAACAAGGAACACACCAGGCAGGTCCGAGATACTGTTGTGAAGAAGTTTAAAGCCGGATTTGGATACAAAAAGATTTCCCAAGCTTTAAACATCCCAATGAGCACTGTGCAAGCGATAATATTGAAATGGAAGGAGTATCAGACCACTGCAAATCTACCAAGACCTGGCCGTCCCTCTAAACTTTCAGCTCATACAAGGAGAAGACTGATCAGAGATGCAGCCAAGAGGCCCATGATCACTCTGGATGAACTGCAGAGATCTACAGCTGAGGTGGGAGACTCTGTCCATAGGACAACAATCAGTCGTATATTGCACAAATCTGGCCTTTATGGAAGAGTGGCAAGAAGAAAGCAATTTCTTAAAGATATCCATAAAAAGTGACGTTTAAAGTTTGCCACAAGCCACCTGGGAGACACACCAAACATGTGGAAGAAGGTGCTCTGGTCAGATGAAACCAAAATTGAACTTTTTGGCAACAATGTAAAACGTTATGTTTGGCGTAGAAGCAACACAGCTCATCACCCTGAACACACCATACCCACTGTCAAACATGGTGGTGGCAGCATCATGGTTTGGGCCTGCTTTTCTTCAGCAGGGACAGGGAAGATGGTTAAAATTGATGGGAAGATGGATGGAACCAAATACAGGACCATTCTGGAAGAAAACCTGATGGAGTCTGCAAAAGAGAGGACAGAGAGGAGAGAGAGAACAGAGAGGACAGAGAGAACAGAGAGGACAGAGAGAACAGAGAGGACAGAGAGGACAGAGAGGAGAGAGAGGAGAGTGAGGACAGAGAGGACAGAGAGGAGAGTGAGGACAGAGAGGACAGAGAGGACAGAGAGGACAGAGAGTGAGAGAGAGGACAGAGAGGACAGAGAGGACAGAGAGGACAGAGAGGACAGAGAGTGAGAGAGAGGACAGAGAGTGAGAGAGAGGAGAGAGAGGACAGAGAGGACAGAGAGGACAGAGAGGACAGAGAGTGAGAGAGAGGACAGAGAGGACAGAGAGGACAGAGAGGACAGAGAGGACAGAGAGTGAGAGAGTTTTATCATCCTGTGTCAGGGTACTCACATACGCTCTCTCCTGCTCTGTCTGCTCTCTCTGCTCTATCTACTCTCTCTGCTCTCTCTGCTCTCTCTGTCTCTCTCTGCTCTCTCTGTCTCTCTCTGCTCTCTCTGCTCTCTCTGCTCTCTCTGCTCTCTCTGTCTCTCTCTGTCTCTCTCTGCTCTCTCTGTCTCTCTCTGTCTCTCTCTGCTCTCTCTGCTCTCTCTGTCTCTCTCTCTGCTCTCTCTGCTCTCTCTGCTCTCTCTGCTCCCTCCTGCTCTCTCTGCTCCCTCCTGCTCTCTCTGCTCCCTCTGCTCTCTCTGCTCCCTCCTGCTCTCTCTGCTCTCTGCTCTCTGCTGCTCTCTGCTCTCTCTGCTCCCTCTGCTCTCTCTGCTCTCTCTGCTCTCTCTGCTCCCTCCTGCTCTCTCTGCTCTCTCTGCTCTGACTTGCACTAGGAGCTTGGAGGGGACTGGAAGCCTGACAGCGTTTCTTGTTTCATTTGCCAGTAGATTAGTCCTGTCTTTACTCACGGTGCCGAGCCGTGACCGGCCGCAGCCTAGCAAATTAATAATTAGCCCACGAGAGCGACCACATGCATATCTCCTCTCCTCTCTCCTCTTCTGTCTCTCTCTCTCTCCCTCTCTTTCTCCCTGTCTGTCCCTCTCTCTCATCTCTCTCTTTCTCCTCTCTCTCTCACTCACTCATCTCTCTCTTTCTCCTCTCTCTCTCATTCACGGTCTCTCTCTCATCTTTCTCTGTCGCTCACTCTCTCTCTTTCCTCTCTCTTCTCTCCTCTCTCTCTCCTCTCTCGTGCTCACTCTCTCTCTCATCTCACTATGTTTTCTCCCTATCCTTCTCTTCCACCCTCTCTTCCTCTCTCATCTTTTCATTTTTGGTATTCCGTAACTCAGAGGTCCTTTCTGCCCCCCCCCCCCCCAGTCAATCTAGCATTTCAGGAAGTTAATAAATTACCTCCATTCATCTCCATGCACAAAGACATTCAGAAAGATGTGTTACAACAGATCATTTTCATGTGACTACTCGCGAGTCTCTGTCTCACCTTCCACAGACCGCTGAGTTAGTTTCTTGACGGTACTGTAATTAACCTGTCAGTCACATCTTTTGGAACACATCCGAGATGACATCAAAGATAATTAAATCACAAAGCACCTCTTCAAAGATAGATACCTGCATCACAATGTACGGTAGTCTTTATTAAAAGTACCTGTTTTGCAACGATCCTTGTATTGTTGTTTCACGCGTTAATCATCAATATAGAAAACACGGCGCAGGGTATTTCTTCTCTAGGGATCTTATGCAAGTTGACTCTTTATCCAACCAACGTCATTTTCAGTTAAAATGGCACCATTTCTCTATTACTATAATTACTTTTTAGTCCCCATTCATCTTAACCAGTTTATCTCTGTACTAAATGACTGATTCTTCTCTGTTAGAATCACAACAGAATCCTAATTGAACAGCGATGGGAATCTTGAACATGTGTAATTACTGTGAGCTCAAAGACACGCAACGAGAAGCACGTGACAGTGTCAATCAATATACAACGTTTTGAGAAGTTAGAGGATGTTAATGTCGTTGGTGTGGCCTTATGCAACACTCTGAGAGGACAGAAGTGACGTAAGGACAGAAGTCATCAAACTCAGTAGGGTCGTTCCTCCAAATGAACACCTGCATTGTAACTCTGTCCCCCCCGTAGTGTAACTCTGTCCCCCCCGTAGTGTAACTCTGTCCCCCCGTAGTGTAACTCTGTCCCCCGTAGTGTAACTCTGCCCCCCGTAGTGTAACTCTGCCCCCCGTAGTGTAACTCTGTCCCCCCCCCCGTAGTGTAACTCTGTCCCCCCCCGTAGTGTAACTCAGTCCCCCCCACCCGTAGTGTAACTCTGTTTCCCCCCCGTAGTGTAACTCTGTCCCCCCGTAGTGTAACTCTGTCCCCCCGTAGTGTAACTCTGTCCCCCCCCGTAGTGTAACTCTGTCCCCCCCCCCCCCGTAGTGTAACTCTGTCCCCCCGTAGTGTAACTCAGTCCCCCCCGTAGTGTAACTCTGTTCCCCCCCCCCGTAGTGTAACTCTGTCCCCCCCGTAGTGTAACTCTGTCCCCCCCCCCCGTAGTGTAACTCTGTCCCCCCCCGTAGTGTGTAACTCTGTCCCCCCGTAGTGTAACTCTGTCCCCCCCCGTAGTGTAACTCTGTCCCCCCGTAGTGTGACTCTGTCCCCCCCCGTAGTGTAACTCTGTCCCCCCCCCGTAGTGTAACTCTGTCCCCCCCGTAGTGTAACTCTGTCCCCCCGTAGTGTAACTCTGTCTCCCCCGTAGTGTAACTCTGTCTCCCCCGTAGTGTAACTCTGTCCCCCCGTAGTGTAACTCTGTCCCCCCCCGTAGTGTAACTCTGTCCCCCCCGTAGTGTAACTCTGTCCCCCCCCGTAGTGTAACTCTGTCCCCCCCGTAGTGTAACTCTGTCCCCCCCCGTAGTGTAACTCTGTCCCCCCGTAGTGTAACTCTGTCCCCCCCGTAGTGTAACTCTGTTCCCCCCCGTAGTGTAACTCTGCCCCCCCCCAACTCTGTTCCCCCCCCCCCGTAGTGTAACTCTGTCCCCACCCCCGTAGTGTAACTCTGTCCCCCCCCCGTAGTGTAAAAATGTCCCCCCCCCGTAGTGTCTCTGTCCCCACCCCCGTAGTGTAACTCTGTCCCCCCCCCGTTGACTCTGTCCCCCCGGGTGTGACTCTGTCCCCCCCCCGGTGTGACTCAACAGGGTTGACCCCCATAGTAACAGGGTTGACAGTAACAGGGTCCCCAGTGTAACAGGGTCCCCCCAGTGTAACAGGGTTGACCGTAACCGGGTTGACAACTCAGGGTTGACAGTGTAACTCTGTCCCCCAACAGGGTAACTCTGTCCCTCCCGGTGTGACTCTGTCCCCCCCCAATAACCCCGTAGTGTAACTCTGTCCCCCCTAGTGTAACTCTGTCCCCCCCGTAGTGTAACTCTGTCCCCCCCGTCCCTGCCCCCCCCCCCGCAGGGTGTAACTCTGTCCCTCCCGGTGTAACTCTGTAACCCCATTGTAACTCTGTTGACAATAACAGGGTTGACAGTAACAGGGTTGACCTCCCCAGGTGTAACTCTGTCGTCCCCCCGTAGTAACAGGGTCTGACCCCCCGTAGTAACAGGGTCCCCCCCGTTAGTGTGACTCTGGGTTGACCCGTAACAGGGTTGACCCCCCCCCGTAGTGTAACAGGGTCTGACCCCCCCACAGGGTAACAGTCCCCCCGGTTGACAGTCCCAGGTTTGACCCCCGTAACTTGACCCCCATAGGGTTGACCCCCCCAGTAACAGGGTTGACCGTAACAGGGTTGACCCTGTTGTAACCTCAACCCCCATTGACAGTAACAGGGTTGACAGAAACAGGTTTGACCGTGTAACAGGGTGTAACTCTGTCCAGGGTTGACAGTAACTCTGACCCCCCCCGTAACAGGGTTGACCCGCCAGGGTGTAACAGGTCCCCGTAACAGGGTTGTGTAACTCTGTTGACAGTGTAACAGGGTTCCCCCAACAGGGTTGACAGTAACAGGGTTGAACAGTCCCCCCGGTTTGACCGTAACCCGGGTGACAGTAACTGGGTTGACCCTGTAACCCGTGACAGTAACAGGGTCCCCAGTAACAGGGCCCCCCAGTAACAGGGTTGACAGTAACAGGGTTGACCCCAACAGGGTTAACAGTAACAGGGTTGACAGTAACAGGGTTGACAGTAACAGGGTTGACAGTAACAGGGTTGACAGTAACAGGGTTGACAGTAACAGGGTTGACAGGGTTGACAGTAACAGGGTTGACAGTAACAGGGTTGACAGTAACAGGGTTGACAGTAACAGGGTTGACAGTAACAGGGTTGACAGTAACAGGGTTGACCTCAACAGGGTTGACAGTAACAGGGTTGACAGTAACAGGGTTGACAGTAACAGGGTTGACAGTAACAGGGTTGACAGTAACAGGGTTGACCTCAACAGGGTTGACAGTAACAGGGTTGACAGTAACAGGGTTGACAGTAACAGGGCTGCGTTTTGACCGATCCTTGACTAACTCCTTGACCGTAAGAGGAGGAAAACCCTTGACAGAAACACCCGAAACCACGGAAAAGGGCCACCGTAAAGGAGTGACCGTAACAGGGTTGACAGTAACAGGATTTGACATAGATGTTCAATGTTGACCGTAAAAGATAATGAAGTAACAGGGTTGACAATAACAGGGTGTGATTAGACAAATCACTAATCAGATTCAGGGTTGACCTTCAATGTGGTTCCTTCAGGGTTAATATAACAGGGTTGACAATTTCAGGGTTGACAGTAACAATTTGGCCATACCCAAAATATAAAAGTAAAAGGGTTGACAGTGGAAGGATTGGCCATATCAGGGTTGATTTTATTACAACGCTAAGTTCCATGAAAAGGGTTGACAGTAACATGGTTAACAGTAAGAGATTGAAGTAGCAGGGTTGAGGTAGGTAGGGTGGATAGAGACAGGGCCTGTGGTTAGAGGGTAGGTAGCCTAGGGATAGAGACAGGTAGCCTAGTGGTTAGGGTAGACCGTAGCAGGGTTGACAGGTAGGTAGCCAGTGGTTAAAGACAGGTTGGCCATATCAGGGTTGACAGTAACAGTGGTTGACAGGTAACAGGGATGACAAGGTAGCAGGGTTAGAGGCAGGTAGTTGACAGTGGTTGACAGGTAACAGGGTTGAGGCAGGTAGCCTAGGGTTGACAGTAACCTAGTGTTTAGAGGCAGTAACTAGGGTTAGAGGCAGGTAGCCTAGTGGTTAGAGGCAGGTAGCCTAGTGGTTAGAGGAAAGGTAGCCTAGTGGTTAGAGGTAGGTAGCCTAGTGGTTAGAGGTAGGTAGCCTAGTGGTTAAAGACAGGGCTAGCCTAGTCCGATAGAGACAGGTCCTCAGATGAAGAGGAGGAAAACCTAGTGGATAAACACCGTAAAACCACGGAAAATAGCCAAAACACCGGAAAATGGCATAAACACCGGTTGGCATAAACACCGGAAAATGGCATAAACACCGGTTAAACCACAGAAAATAGCCAAACGGGTTAGAGGCAGGTCACCTACTTGATACAGTATATGATTTGTTTATTAGATGTTCAATGTTTCCTTTGGATAATGAACCTTTTGGTTAGAGGTAGGTAGTCTCACCATGGTTGAAACCAGAGTTCAGTTCCATGACACAGTTGACCTTATAATGAGAGGCAGGTATTTCATGTGATTAGACAAATCACTAATCAGATTCATTTAATTTTCAGGTAGGTCTCCTTCATTTAAACAGGCCCCTGGTTAGAGGCAGGCTTTTCAGAGGCATGTCCTAGATGGATTTCTACCCAAAATATGGAAGTAGAAAGGCCCTCTGGTTAGAGGCAGGATCGCACTATCAGAGCTTCTCTAGATTTTATTACAACGCTAAGTTCCATGGTTAACGCAGGTATAATGTTTTTGCAGAGCTAGGTAGCCTAGTGTTTAGAGACAGGTAGTCTAGTGGTTAGAGGCAGGTAGCCTAGTGCTTAGAGGCAGGTAGTCTAGTGGTTAGAGGCAGGTAGTCTAGTGGTTAGAGGTAGGTAGCCTAGTGGATAGAGACAGGTAGTCTAGTGGTTAGAGGCAGGTAGCCTAGTGGATAGAGACAGGTAGTCTAGTGGATAGAGACAGGTAGCCTAGTGGTTAGAGGTAGGTAGCCTAGTGGTTAGAGGCAGGTAGTCTAGTGGTTAGAGGTAGGTAGCCTAGTGGATAGAGACAGGTAGTCTAGTGGATAGAGACAGGTAGCCTAGTGGTTAGAGACAGGTAGTCTAGTGGATAGAGACAGGTAGTCTAGTGGTTAGAGGTAGGTAGCCTAGTGGATAGAGACAGGTAGCCTAGTGGATAGAGACAGGTAGTCTAGTGGATAGAGACAGGTAGTCTAGTGGATAGAGACAGGTAGTCTAGTGGATAGAGACAGGTAGCCTAGTGGTTAGAGACAGGTAGTCTAGTGGATAGAGACAGGTAGTCTAGTGGTTAGAGGTAGGTAGCCTAGTGGATAGAGACAGGTAGTCTAGTGGTTAGAGGCAGGTAGCCTAGGGGATAGTGACAGGTAGTCTAGTGGTTAGAGGCAGGTAGCCTAGTGGTTAGAGACAGGTAGCCTAGTGGTTAGAGGTAGGTAGTCTAGTGGTTAGAGTCAGGTAGTCTAGTGGTTAGAGGCAGGTAGTCTAGTGGTTAGAGGTAGGTAGCCTAGTGGATAGAGGCAGGTAGTCTAGTGATTAGAGGCAGGTAGCCTAGTGGTTAGAGGCAGGTAGCCTAGTGGATAGAGACAGGTAGTCTAGTGGTTAGAGGTAGGTAGCCTAGTGGTTAGAGGCAGGTAGCCTAGTGGTTAGAGGCAGGTAGCCTAGTGATTAGAGGCAGGTAGCCTAGTGGATAGAGACAGGTAGTCTAGTGATTAGAGGCAGGTAGCCTAGTGGTTAGAGGCAGGTAGCCTAGTGGATAGAGACAGGTAGTCTAGTGGTTAGAGGTAGGTAGCCTAGTGGTTAGAGGCAGGTAGCCTAGTGGTTAGAGGCAGGTAGCCTAGTGTTTAGAGGCAGGTAGCCTAGTGTTTAGAGGCAGGTAGCCTGGTGGTTAGAGGCAGGTAGCCTAGTGGTTAGAGGCAGGTAGCCTAGTGGATAGAGACAGGTAGTCTAGTGGTTAGAGGTAGGTAGCCTAGTGGTTAGAGGCAGGTAGCCTAGTGGTTAGAGGCAGGTAGCCTAGTGATTAGAGGCAGGTAGCCTAGTGGATAGAGACAGGTAGTCTAGTGATTAGAGGCAGGTAGCCTAGTGGTTAGAGGCAGGTAGCCTAGTGGATAGAGACAGGTAGTCTAGTGGTTAGAGGTAGGTAGCCTAGTGGTTAGAGGCAGGTAGCCTAGTGGTTAGAGGCAGGTAGCCTAGTGTTTAGAGGCAGGTAGCCTAGTGTTTAGAGGCAGGTAGCCTGGTGGTTAGAGGCAGGTAGCCTAGTGGTTAGAGGCAGGTAGCCTAGTGGTTAGAGGCAGGTAGCCTAGTGGTTAGAGGCAGGTAGCCTAGTGGTTAGAGGCAGGTAGCCTAGTGGTTAGAGGCAGGTAGCCTAGTGGTTATAGGCAGGTAGCCTAGTGGTTATAGGCAGGTAGCCTAGTGGTTAGGGGCAGGTAGCCTAGTGGTTAGAGGCAGGTAGCCTAGTGGTTATAGGCAGGTAGCCTAGTGGTTAGAGGCAGGTAGCCTAGTGGTTAGAGGTAGGTAGCCTAGTGGTTAGAGGCAGGTAGCCTAGTGTTTATAGGCAGGTAGCCTAGTGGTTAGAGGCAGGGTAGCCTAGTGGTTAGAGGCAGGTAGCCTAGTGGTTAGAGGCAGGTAGCCTAGTGGTTAGAGGCAGGTAGCCTAGTGGTTAGAGACAGGTAGCCTAATGGTTAGGGGCAGGTAGCCTAGTGGTTAGAGGCAGGTAGCCTAGTGGTTAGAGGCAGGCAGCCTAGTGGTTAGAGGTAGGTAGCCTAGTGGTTAGAGGTAGGTAGCCTAGTGGTTAGAGGTAGGTAGCCTAGTGGTTAGGGGCAGGTAGCCTAGTGGTTAGAGGCAGGTAGCCTAGTGGTTATAGGCAGGTAGCCTAGAGGTTATATGCAGGTAGCCTAGTGGTTAGAGGCAGGGTAGCCTAGTGGTTAGAGGCAGGTAGCCTAGTGGTTAGAGGCAGGTAGCCTAGTGGTTAGAGGCAGGCAGCCTAGTGGTTAGAGGCAGGCAGCTTAGTGGTTATAGGCAGGTAGCCTAGTGGTTAGAGACAGGTAGCCTAATGGTTAGGGGCAGGTAGCCTAGTGGTTAGAGGCAGGCAGCCTAGTGGTTATAGGCAGGTAGCCTAGTGGTTAGAGGCAGGCAGCCTAGTGGTTAGAGGCAGGCAGCCTAGTGGTTATAGGCAGGTAGCCTAGTGGTTAGAGGCAGGCAGCCTAGTGGTTAGAGGCAGGTAGCCTAGTGGTTAGAGGCAGGCAGCCTAGTGGTTAGAGGCAGGCAGCCTAGTGGTTAGAGGCAGGTAGCCTAGTGGTTATAGGCAGGTAGCCTAGTGGTTATAGGCAGGTAGCCTAGTGGTTAGAGGTAGGTAGCCTAGTGGTTAGAGGTAGGTAGCCTAGTGGTTAGAGGTAGGTAGCCTAGTGGTTAGAGGTAGGTAGCCTAGTGGTTAGAGGTAGGTAGCCTAGTGGTTAGAGGCAGGTAGCCTAGTGGTTAGAGGTAGGTAGCCTAGTGGTTAGAGGTAGGTAGCCTAGTGGTTAGAGGTAGGTAGCCTAGTGGTTAGAGGTAGGTAGCCTAGTGGTTAGAGGTAGGTAGCCTAGTGGTTATAGGCAGGTAGCCTAGTGGTTAGAGGTAGGTAGCCTAGTGGTTAGAGGTAGGTAGCCTAGTGGTTAGAGGCAGGTAGCCTAGTGGTTAGAGGTAGGTAGCCTAGTGGTTAGAGGTAGGTAGCCTAGTGGTTAGAGGTAGGCAGCCTAGTGGTTAGAGGCAGGCAGCCTAGTGGTTAGAGGTAGGCAGCCTAGTGGTTAGAGGTAGGTAGCCTAGTGGTTAGAGGCAGGTAGCCTAGTGGTTAGAGGTAGGTAGCCTAGTGGTTAGAGGCAGGTAGCCTAGTGGTTAGAGCGTTGGGTCAGTAACCAAAGATTGTGTGTTGTCTGTTCACACTGCTATGCTTTATCTTGGCCAGGTCGCAGTTGTAAATGAGAACTTGTTCTCAACTAGCCTACCTGGTTAAATAAAGGTGAAATAAAATAAAATAAAATAAAACCAAAGATTGCTAGATCAAGTCCCTGAGCTGAGAATGTAAAAATCTGTCGTTCTGCTCTTGAACAAGGCAGTTAACCCACTGTTCCCTGGTAGGTCATCAATGTAAGTAAGAATTTGTTCTTAATTGACCGGCCAATATATATTTAAGACTCTTTAATTGTGAAGTTTAGAAAGGTTGGTTCACTCTGCCAGGATTAACACAAGCTGATTCTGCTAATGTCTGGTAAATGACTCACACAATATTGACACGTACAGTATACAGTGCCTTGCGAATGTATTCGGCCCCCTTGAACTTTGCGACCTTTTGCCACATTTCAGACTTCAAACATAAAGATATAAAACTGTATTTTTTTTGTGAAGAATCAACAACAAGTGGGACACAATCATGAAGTGGAACGACATTTATTGGATATTTCAAACTTTTTTAACAAATCAAAAACTGAAAAATTGGGCGTGCAAAATTATTCAGCCCCTTTACTTTCAGTGCAGCAAACTCTCTCCAGAAGTTCAGTGATCTCTGAATGATCCAATGTTGACCTAAATGACTAATGATGATAAATACAATCCACCTGTGTGTAATCAAGTCTCGTATAAATGCACCTGCACTGTGATAGTCTCAGAGGTCCGTTAAAAGCGCAGAGAGCATCATGAAGAACAAGGAACACACCAGGCAGGTCCGAGATACTGTTGTGAAGAAGTTTAAAGCTGGATTTGGATACAAAAAGATTTCCCAAGCTTTAAACATCCAAGGAGCACTGTGCAAGCAATAATATTGAAATGGAAGGAGTATCAGACCACTGCAAATCTACCAAGACCTGGCCGTCCCTCTAAACTTTCAGCTCATACAAGGAGAAGACTGATCAGAGATGCAGCCAAGAGGCCCATGATCACTCTGGATGAACTGCAGAGATCTACAGCTGAGGTGGGAGACTCTGTCCATAGGACAACAATCAGTCGTATATTGCACAAATTTGGCCTTTATGGAAGAGTGGCAAGAAGAAAGCCATTTCTTAAAGATATCCATAAAAAGTGTTGTTTAAAGTTTGCCACAAGCCACCTGGGAGACACACCGAACATGTGGAAGAAGGTGCTCTGGTCAGATGAAACCAAAATTGAACTTTTTGGCAACAATGCAAAACGTTATGTTTGGCGTAAAAGCAACACAGCTCATCACCCTGACCACACCATCCCCACTGTCAAACATGGTGGTGGCAGCATCATGGTTTGGGCCTGCTTTTCTTCAGCAGGGACAGGGAAGATGGTTAAAATTGATGGGAAGATGGATGTAGCCAAATACAGGACCATTCTGGAAGAAAACCTGATGGAGTCTGCAAAAGACCTGAGACTGGGACGGAGATTTGTCTTCCAACAAGACAATAATCCAAAACATAAAGCAAAATATACAATGGAATGGTTAAAAAATAAACATATCCAGGTGTTAGAATGGCCAAGTCAAAGTCCAGACCTGAATCCAATCGAGAATCTGTGGAAAGAACTGAAAACTGCTGTTCACAAATGCTCTCCATCCAACCTCACTGAGCTCGAGCTGTTTTGCAAGGAGCAATGGGAAGAAATTTCAGTCTCTTGATGTGCAAAACTGATAGAGACATATCCCAAGCGACTTACAGCAGTAATCGCAGCAAAAGGTGGCGCTACAAAGTATTAACTTAAGGGGGCTGAATAATTTTGCAAGCCCAATTTTTCAGTTTTTGATTTGTTAAAAAAGTTTGAAATATCCAATAAATGTCGTTCCACTTCATGATTGTGTCCTTCTTGTTGTTGATTCTTCACAAAAAAATACAGTTGTATATCTTTATGTTTGAAGCCTGAAATGTGGCAAAAGGTCGCAAAGTTCAAGGGGGCCGAATACTTTCGCAAGGCACTGTATATATATATATATGCTTGTGAGAAGAGAAAAAAACAGAGGAAGATCATTTAAACCAACAGTGAATAATTACTAACAGTAAATGGATGCAGAAACAGTGGGTGGTCAAATAATGATTCCTTCTCAGAGAGAGACAGAGAGAGAGAGAGAGAGAGACAGAGAGAGACAGAGAGAGAGAGAGAGACAGAGAGAGAGAGAGAGAGAGAGAGAGAGAGAGAGAGAGAGACAGAGAGAGAGAGAGAGAGAGAGAGAGAGAGAGAGAGAGAGAGAGAGAGAGAGAGAGAGAGAGAGAGAGAGAGAGAGAGAGAGAGAGAGAGAGAGAGAGAGAGAGAGAGAGAGAGAGAAGGATGTGTATTGCAACTTGCCATTTATATTGCCAGCTGTATTAACTGTGTAGGTCCTGCTGGTTATGTGAACAGTCAACCTTTTTTTAATGCCTTCAGAGAAACCATAATTCATTGGGGAAACCGGTTCTGGGCTGTTCCCCGCTGCTGCTCTCCAATATGGCTTTCGGCATTCTTTCTTTCCTCACAGAAGCATTAAAATACCCGGATAAAAAACATCCTCTCTCTCTCTCTGTTTGCTGAGAGGGTGGTCAGTCATTTGCCAAGGCTACAGCAGAAACTGGCACTCTTGACAAGCTGACATTGCAGTAATGGATAGGAATAGGAAGTCATTTCTTCTTCCAGCAACCAATCAGATTTGTTCAGATGTGTTCCTTTTCCTTGTCATTCCTGTGTTGCCATGGCTTCCCGTCCCTACCTGTCTCATCCTGGCTATGAGGCCTCAGTGCCTGTAACCTGCGATCGGATTGAATCCCGGCCTCAACCTCAAACTGTAAAAATATGTTTTCATCCTAATACTCTGCCAGGCGGACTACCTGATACTCTGCCAGGCTGACTACCTGATACTCTGACGGGCGGACTACCTGATACTCTGCCAGGCGGACTACCTGATACTCTGACAGGCTGACTACCTGCTACTCTGACAGGCGGACTACCTGATACTCTGACAGGCTGACTACCTGCTACTCTGACAGGCTGACTACCTGCTACTCTGGCAGGCTGACTACCTGCTACTCTGCCAGACTGACTACCTGCTACTCTGACAGGCTGACTACCTGCTACTCTGCCAGGCGGACTACCTGATACTCTGACAGGCTGACTACCTGCTACTCTGCCAGGCTGACTACCTGCTACTCTGGCAGGCTGACTACCTGCTACTCTGCCAGACTGACTACCTGATACTCTGACGGGCGGACTACCTGATACTCTGACAGGCTGACTACCTGATACTCTGACAGGCTGACTACCTGCTACTCTGACAGGCTGACTACCTGATACTCTGACAGGCTGACTACCTGCTACTCTGACAGGCTGACTACCTGCTACTCTGACAGGCTGACTACCTGATACTCTGACAGGCTGACTACCTGATACTCTGACAGGCTGACTACCTGCTACTCTGACAGGCTGACTACCTGATACTCTGCCAGACTGACTACCTGATACTCTGCCAGGCGGACTACCTGCTACTCTGCCAGGCTGACTACCTGCTACTCTGGCAGGCTGACTACCTGATACTCTGCCAGACTGACTACCTGATACTCTGCCAGGCGGACTACCTGCTACTCTGCCAGGCTGACTACCTGCTACTCTGGCAGGCTGACTACCTGATACTCTGCCAGGCTGACTACCTGATACTCTGACAGGCGGACTACCTGCTACTCTGCCAGGCTGACTACCTGCTACTCTGGCAGGCTGACTACCTGCTACTCTGACAGGCTGACTACCTGCTACTCTGACATGGTGACTACCTGCTACTCTGACAGGCTGACTACCTGATACTCTGACAGGCTGACTACCTGCTACTCTGACAGGCTGACTACCTGCTACTCTGACATGGTGACTACCTGATACTCTGACAGGCTGACTACCTGCTACTCTGACAGGCTGACTACCTGATACTCTGACATGGTGACTACCTGCTACTCTGACAGGCTGACTACCTGATACTCTGACAGGCTGACTACCTGATACTCTGACAGGCTGACTACCTGCTACTCTGGCAGGCTGACTACCTGCTACTCTGACAGGCTGACTACCTGCTACTCTGACAGGCTGACTACCTGCTACTCTGACAGGCTGACTACCTGATACTCTGACAGGCTGACTACCTGCTACTCTGACAGGCTGACTACCTGATACTCTGACAGGCTGACTACCTGATACTCTGACAGGCTGACTACCTGATACCTGCTACTCTGACAGGCTGACTACCTGATACTCTGACAGGCTGACTACCTGCTACTCTGACAGGCTGACTACCTGCTACTCTGACAGGCTGACTACCTGCTACTCTGACAGGCTGACTACCTGATACTCTGACATGGTGACTACCTGATACTCTGGCAGGCTGACTACCTGCTACTCTGACAGGCTGACTACCTGATACTCTGAAACGCTGACTACCTGATACTCTGGCAGGCTGACTACCTGACTACCACAGAAGGTGTGTTGATGTGCTGCACAGCTTGTTGAGGACGTACTGGAGACTGGCAACTCATTAGAAGTGTGTGTAGTGGGACTGCAGGTGTGTGTGTGTGTGTGTGTGTGTGTGTGTGTGTGTGTGTGTGTGTGTGTGTGTGTGTGTGTGTGTGTGTGTGTGTGTGTGTGTGTGTGTGTGTGTGTGTGTGCATGTCCCAGCCACCTTCAGATAGGAAGCTCCTCCACTCTTGGGATCAATTATGGCCAGAAGGGAGAGAAACAGAACACCTCCCCCCCTCTTCCTCCCTCTCTCCTCCACACTCCTCCTCCTCTTCCTCCCTCTCTCCTCCACACTCCTCCTCCTCTTTCTCCCTCTCTCCTCCACACTCCTCCTCCTCTTTCTCCCTCTCTCCTCCACACTCCTCCTCCTCTTTCTCCCTCTCTCCTCCACACTCCTCTCTTCCTCCCTCTCTCCTCCACACTCCTTCTCCTCTTCCTCCCCCTCTCCTCTCTTCCTCCCCCTCTCCCCCACACCCCTCCTCTCTTCCTCCCCTCTCTTCCACACTCCTCTCTTCCCCCCTCTCCTCCACACCCCTCCTCTCTTCCTCCCCGTCTCCTCCACACTCCTCCTCTTCCTCCCTCTCCTCCACACCCCTCCTCTCTTCCTCCCCCTCTCCTCTACACTCCTCTCTTCCTTCCTCCCTCTCTCTTTCACACTCCTCCTCCTCCTCCTCCCCCTCTCCTCTCTTCCTCCCCTTCTCCTCCACACCCCTCCGTGTCCTCCCCCTCTCCTCCACACCCCTCCCACACTACCTCCCTCTCTCCTCCACACTCCTCCTCCTCGTCCTCCCCCTCTCCTCCATACCCCTCCTCCTCTTCCTCCCCCTCTCCTCCACACCCCTCCTCGTCCTCCCCCTCTCCTCCACACCCCTCCTCACTATCTCCCTCTCTCCTCCACACTCCTCCTCCTCGTCCTCCCCCTCTCCTCCATACCCCTCCTCCTCTTCCTCCCCCTCTCCTCCACACCCCTCCTCGTCCTCCCCCTCTCCTCCACACCCCTCCTCACTACCTCCCTCTCTCCTCCACACTCCTCCTCCTCGTCCTCCCCCTCTCCTCCATACCCCTCCTCACTTCCTCCCCTCTCCTCCACACCCCTCCTCTCTTCCCTAGGTCCCCTCTCCTCCACACCCCTCCTCCTCTTCCTCCCCCTCTCCTCCATACCCCTCCTCACTTCCTCCCCTCTCCTCCACACCCCTCCTCCTCTTCCTCCCCCTCTCCCCCTCCACACTCCCCTCTCCTCCCCCCTCTCCCCCTCCACGCTCCTCTCTTCCCCCTCTCCTCCACACCCCTCCTCACTTTCTCCCCTCTCCTCCACACCCCTCCTCACTTCCTCCCCCTCTCCTCCACACCCCTCCTCTCTTCCTCCCCCCAACCCAGCAAAATTGAGCAAGTTGAGGAGACTAAACTGCTGAGTGTAACCCTAGATAGTAAACTGTCATGGTCAAAACATATCGACTCAATGGTTGCAAAAATGGGAAGAGGTCTGTCCTTGATGCTTTCTTGATATCTCAGTTGACCAGGCAGGTCCTACAGGCCCTAGTTTTGACCTGGATGACTGCCCAGCCATGTGGGGCACATAAGGACAAATTGTAGGTAAATGGCAGTCGGTCCAGGGGCAGAATGACAGATTTGTACCTTGTCAGCTCAGGGATTTGAACTTGCAACCTTGTGGTTACTAGTCAAACACTCTAACCATTAGGCTACCCTGCCACCCCTGGCTCAAAGATGTTTCTCTATGTGTCTCTGTTCGAGGTGTTGACGTGTTGAAGGTACCGAACTGTCTGTTGAAGTTGTTGGCACACATTTCAGACACTCATCAAGACAAGACACACAACCAGAGGTCTCTTCATATCCCCCAAAAGGTCAAAACCAGAGGCTGGGAAACAGACGGTATTAAATAGAACCATGACAACATGGAACCTGATGGTAACCCAGGTAACTGTATCCAGCAATAACAGATAAAAGAACAACTCACGGCACAACAGGGACAGTGAAGAGACACAGACATTTGGTGGTATTTCGTATTGTAATTTCCACTGTAATATGTATTGTATAATGTGTTGGAGGGCATGAACGGATCATGGTGCAGGAGCCATTTCCTGCCTCATGTGAGGCAGGCAGAGGCAGGAGATTATGTAGATTCATGTATATTGTAAATAGATTATATAGTGTTATATAGTGTCATGTGAGGCAGGCAGAGGCAGGAGATTATGTAGTAGTATGTAGATATATGTATATTATATATATATTATATAGTGTTATATAGTGTCATGTGAGGCAGGCAGAGGCAGGAGATTATGTAGTAGTATGTAGATACATGTATATTATATATATATTATATAGTGTTATATAGTGTCATGTGAGGCAGGCAGAGGCAGGAGATTATGTAGTAGTATGTAGATTCATGTATATTGTATATAGATTATATAGTGTTATATAGTGTCATGTGAGGCAGGCAGAGGCAGTAGATTATGTAGTAGTATGTAGATTCATGTATATTATATATAGATTATATAGTGTTATATAGTGTCATGTGAGGCAGGCAGAGGCAGGAGATTATGTAGTAGTATGTAGATTCATGTATATTATATATAGATTATATAGTGTTATATAGTGTCATGTGAGGCAGGCAGAGGCAGGAGATTATGTAGTAGTATGTAGATTCATGTATATTATATATCTACATACTACTACACAATCTCCTGCCTCTGCCAGCCTCACATGACACTATATAACACTATATAATCTATATATAATATACATGTATACAATGCTAATATACATGCTACAATGTGTTGCTATGCTGTGGAGACTTGTTCTGCTGTGTCGCTATGCTGTGGAGACATGTTGTGCTGTGTTGCTATGCTGTGGAGACATTTTCTTCCGTGTTGCTATGCTGTGGAGACCTGCTCTGCTGTTGCTATGCTGTGGAGACCTGTTCTGCTGTGTTGCTATGCTGTGGAGACATGTTCTGCTGTGTTGCTATGCTGTGGAGACATGTTCTGCTGTGTTGCTATGCTGTGGAGACATGTTCTGCTGTGTTGCTACGCTGTGGAGACATGTTCTGCTGTGTTGCTATGCTGTGGAGACATGTTCTGCTGTGTTGCTACGCTGTGGAGACATGTTCTGCTGTGTTGCTATGCTGTGGAGACATGTTCTGCTGTGTTGCTATGCTGTGGAGACATGTTCTGCTGTGTTGCTATGCTGTGGAGACCTGTTCTGTTGTGTTGTTACGCTGTGGAGACATGTTCTGCTGTGTTGCTATGTTGTGGAGACATGTTCTGCTGTGTTGCTACGCTGTGGAGACATGTTCTGCTGTGTTGCTATGCTGTGGAGACATGTTCTGCTGTGTTGCTATGCTGTGGAGACCTGTTCTGCTGTGTTGCTACGCTGTGGAGACATGTTGTGCTGTGTTGCTACGCTGTGGAGACATGTTGTGCTGTGTTGCTATGCTGTGGAGACTTGTTCTGCTCTGTTGCTATGCTTTGGAGACATGTTGTGCTGTGTTGCTATGCTGTGGAGACTTGTTCTGCTGTGTTGCTACGCTGTGGAGACCTGTTCTGCTGTGTTGCTATGCTGTGGAGACATGTTGTGCTGTGTTGCTATGCTGTGGAGACCTGTTCTGCTGTGTTGCTATGCTGTGGAGACCTGTTCTGCTGTGTTGCTATGCTGTGGAGACATGTTGTGCTGTGTTGCTATGCTGTGGAGACCTTTCTGCTGTGTTGCTATGCTGTGGAGACATGTTGTGCTGTGTTGCTATGCTGTGGAGACATGTTGTGCTGTGTTGCTATGCTGTGGAGACCTGTTCTGCTGTGTTGCTATGCTGTGGAGACCTGTTCTGCTGTGTTGCTATGCTGTGGAGACATGTTGTGCTGTGTTGCTATGCTGTGGAGACCTGTTCTGCTGTGTTGCTATGCTGTGGAGACATGTTGTGCTGTGTTGCTATGCTGTGGAGACCTGTTCTGCAGTGAAAGCAGACTGTATTTTTCGTCTTGTTTTGAGGAGATAATAGATGCATGTGAGACGCTGTTCATTTGAACAAGTGGACAAAGTCACGGAAAAGGCATCAAACTGTATAATACCTAACGGCCTTAGCAGGTCTGCTAACTGCTTAAAGTAAACAATTATTACAGGAGATGGACCCAATATTACAGGATATTACCTCAGTTGAACAACTAAATAAAACAATTAATTTACCCTAAAGGGATATGAAGAAGATCAACAGGAAGAGAGAGAATATTTATACACCGTAGCACAACGCTTCCAATTGGTTCATTCATCCCCCCTCCTCTCCCCTGTAACTATTCCCCAGGTCCTTGCTGTAAATGAGAATGTGTTCTTAGTAAACTTAACTGGTAAAATAAGTGTTAAAATAAATAAAAAAATACAACAAACATGAAGCAAGTAGATATTTAGGATGTTTATCTAACCAGTTTCAGAACAGGCTGTTCAGTACAAAACATCTTCTCTCTCTCTCTCTCTCTCTCTCTCTCTCTCTCTCTCTCTCTCTCTCTCTCTCTCTCTCTCTCTCTCTCTCTCTCTCTCTCTCTCTCTCTCTCTCTCTCTCTCGCTCTCTCTCCCTCTCTCCCTCTCTCTCTCCCTCTCTCTCTCTCTCTCTCTCTCTCTCCCTCTCTCTCTCTCTCTCTCTCTCGCTCTCTCTCTCTCTCTCTCTCTCTCTCTCTCCCTCTCTCTCTCTCTCTCTCTCTCTCTCTCTCTTTCCTTGTCCGCCTCAAAGTGAGTTCTGAACCAGTGAAACGTGACCAGTGTGGTCTCTAATCAAACCTTCCATCAGGATTCTGTGTGTATGGAAAATGGCACCCTATTCCCTATTTAGTACACTACGTATGGGTCCTCGTCAATAGCAGTGCACTAAATAGGAAATGTGGTGGTACACGGAGCTCAGTGCACCTGAAGGCCTCATCAGACACAGCCCAGAGCCAAGTTATAGGGAACTAGGCACTCTACTGGACCTCACCTGGACCCTAGAGGAACAGAATGGACTTCACCTGGACCCTAGAGGAACAGAATGGACCTCACCTGGACCCTAGAGGAACAGAATGGACCTCACCTGGACCCTAGGGGAACAGAATGGAACTCACCTGGACCCTAGAGGAACAGAATGGACCTCACCTGGACCCTAGAGGAACAGAATGGACCTCACCTGGACCCTAGAGGAACAGAATGGACCTCACCTGGACCCTAGAGGAACAGAATGGACCTCACCTGGACCCTAGGGGAACAGAATGGACCTCACCTGGACCCTAGAGGAACAGAATGGACCTCACCTGGACCCTAGAGGAACAGAATGGACCTCACCTGGACCCTAGGGGAACAGAATGGACCTCACCTGGACCCTAGAGGAACAGAATGGACCTCACCTGAACCCTAGGGGAACAGAATGGACCTCACCTGAACCCTAGGGGAACAGAATGGACCTCACCTGAACCCTAGGGGAACAGAATGGACCTCACCTGGACCCTAGAGGAACAGAATGGACCTCACCTGGACCCTAGGGGAACAGAATGGACCTCACCTGGACCCTAGGGGAACAGAATGGACCTCACCTGGACCCTAGAGGAACAGAATGGATCTCACCTGGACCCTAGGGGAACAGAATGGACCTCACCTGGACCCTAGGGGAACAGAATGGACCTCACCTGGACCCTAGAGGAACAGAATGGACCTCACCTGGACCCTCGAGGAACAGAATGGATCTCACCTGGACCCTAGGGGAACAGAATGGACCTCACCTGGACCCTAGGGGAACAGAATGGACCTCACCTGGACCCTCGAGGAACAGAATGGATCTCACCTGGACCCTAGGGGAACAGAATGGACCTCACCTGGACCCTAGGGGAACAGAATGGACCTCACCTGGACCCTAGGGGAACAGAATGGACCTCACCTGGACCCTAGGGGAACAGAATGGACCTCACCTGGACCCTAGAGTAACAGAATGGATCTCACCTGGACCCTAGGTGAACAGAATGGACCTCACCTGGACCCTAGAGGAACAGAATGGACCTCACCTGGACCCTAGGGGAACAGAATGGACCTCACCTGGACCCTCGAGGAACAGAATGGATCTCACCTGGATGTGGGAAGAGGAATGAAAAGAGGCACAGAAAGGGGGTAGGAGAGAGGAAGAAGAGGAGGAATTGAATGATGTACAGAGAGATAGAATATGAGAAAGAGACAAATGAAATGGAGAGGTAGAGAGAGTGAGAGAGGAGGAGAATGGAGGGGTAGAGAGAGTGAGAGAGGAGGATAATGGAGCTAGAGAGAGTGAGAGAGGAGGACAATGGAGGTAGAGAGAGGAGGACAATGAGAGAGAAGGAGAATGGAGGTAGAGAGAGTGAGAGAGGATGAGAATGGAGGTAGAGAGAGTGAGAGAGGAGGAGAATGGAGGTAGAGAGAGAGAGAGGAGAGGAGGAGAATGGAGGCAGAGAGAGTGAGAGAGGAGGAGAATGGAGGCAGAGAGAGTTAGAGAGGAGGAGAATGGAGGTAGAGAGAGTGAGAGAGGAGGAGAATGGAGGTAGAGAGAGAGAGAGGAGGAGAATGGAGGTAGAGAGAGTGAGAGAGGAGGAGAATGGAGGTAGAGAGAGTGAGAGAGGAGGATAATGGAGGTAGAGAGAGTGAGAGAGGAGGAGAATGGAGGCAGAGAGAGTGAGAGAGGAGGAGAATGGAGGTAGAGAGAGAGAGAGAGAGGAGGAGAATGGAGGCAGAGAGAGTTAGAGAGGAGGAGAATGGAGGTGGAGAGAGTGAGAGAGGAGGAGAATGGAGGTAGAGAGAGTGAGAGAGGAGGAGAATTGAGGTAGAGAGAGTGAGAGAGGAGGAGAATGGAGGTAGAGAGAGTAAGAGAGGAGGAGAATGGAGGTAGAGAGAGTGAGAGGGGAGGAGAATGGCGGTAGAAAGAGTGAGAGAGGATGAGAATGGAGGTAGAGAGAGTGAGAG
>NW_027008873.1:30000-67201 GCF_036934945.1 Oncorhynchus masou masou
CCTCACCTCACTGTCCTCTCCTCTCCTCCCTCTCACCTCAACTCTCCTATCCTATCCTCTCCTCTCCTCTCCTCACCTCACTGTCCTCTCCTCTCCTCACCTCTTGTCTCTCGCCTCGACTCCAGCACCTCTCAAATAAATTACACCTGCGTCTCAGTGTGTAATCAGACAGCAGTGTGTTGTGACTCCTCTCAGTGTGTATTCAGACAGCAGTGTGTTGTGACTCCTCTCAGTGTGTATTCAGACAGCAGTGTGTTGTGACTCCTCTCAGTGTGTATTCAGACAGCAGTGTGTTGTGACTCCTCTCAGTGTGTATTCAGACTACAGTGTGTTGTGACTATTCTCAGTGTGTATTCAGACAGCAGTGTGTTGTTGTGACTCCTCTCAGTGTGTATTCAGACAGCAGTGTGTTGTGACTCCTCTCAGTGTGTATTCAGACTACAGTGTGTTGTGACTCCTCTCAGTGTGTATTCAGACTACAGTGTTGTGACTCCTCTCAGTGTGTATTCAGACAGCAGTGTGTTGTGACTCCTCTCAGTGTGTATTCAGACAGCAGTGTGTTGTGACTCCTCTCAGTGTGTATTCAGACTACAGTGTGTTGTGACTCCTCTCAGTGTGTATTCAGACAGCAGTGTGTTGTGACTCCTCTCAGTGTGTATTCAGACTGCAGTGTGTTGTTGTGACTCCTCTCAGTGTGTATTCAGACTACAGTGTGTTGTGACTCCTCTGTGTGTATTCAGACTGCAGTGTGTTGTGACTCCTCTCAGTGTGTATTCAGACTGCAGTGTGTTGTTGTGACTCCTCTCAGTGTGTATTCAGACTACAGTGTGTTGTGACTCCTCTGTGTGTATTCAGACTGCAGTGTGTTGTGACTCCTCTCAGTGTGTATTCAGACTACAGTGTGTTGTGACTCCTCTCATTGTGTATTCAGACAGCAGTGTGTTGTTGTGACTCCTCTCAGTGTGTATTCAGACTGCAGTGTGTTGTTGTGACTCCTCTCAGTGTGTATTCAGACTACAGTGTGTTGTGACTCCTCTGTGTGTATTCAAACTGCAGTGTGTTGTGACTCCTCTCAGTGTGTATTCAGACTACAGTGTGTTGTGACTCCTCTCAGTGTGTATTCAGACTACAGTGTGTTGTGACTCCTCTCAGTGTGTATTCAGACTACAGTGTTGTGACTCCTCTCAGTGTGTACTCAGACTACAGTGTGTTGTGACTCCTCTCAGTGTGTATTCAGACAGCAGTGTGTTGTGACTCCTCTCAGTGTGTATTCAGACAGCAGTGTGTTGTGACTCCTCTCAGTGTGTATTCAGACAGCAGTGTGTTGTGACTCCTCTCAGTGTGTATTCAGACTACAGTGTTGTGACTCCTCTCAGTGTGTACTCAGACTACAGTGTGTTGTGACTCCTCTCAGTGTGTATTCAGACAGCAGTGTGTTGTGACTCCTCTCAGTGTGTATTCAGACTACAGTGTGTTGTGACTCCTCTCAGTGTGTAATCAGACTACAGTGTGTTGTGACTCCTCTCAGTGTGTATTCAGACAGCAGTGTGTTTTGACTCCTCCCAGTGTGTATTCAGACAGCAGTGTGTTGTGACTCCTCTCAGTGTGTATTCACACTGCAGTGTGTTGTGACTCCTCTCAGTGTGTATTCAGACTACAGTGTTGTGACTCCTCTCAGTGTGTATTCAGACTACAGTGTTGTGACTCCTCTCAGTGTGTATTCAGACTGCAGTGTGTTGTGACTCCTCTCAGTGTGTATTCAGACTACAGTGTTGTGACTCCTCTCAGTGTGTATTCAGACTACAGTGTTATGACTCCTCTCAGTGTGTATTCAGACTACAGTGTGTTGTGACTCCTCTCAGTGTGTATTCAGACTACAGTGTGTTGTGACTCCTCTCAGTGTGTATTCAGACAGCAGTGTGTTGTGACTCCTCTCAGTGTGTATTCAGACAGCAGTGTGTTGTGACTCCTCTCAGTGTGTATTCAGACTACAGTGTGTTGTGACTCCTCTCAGTGTGTATTCAGACAGCAGTGTGTTGTGACTCCTCTCAGTGTGTATTCAGACTGCAGTGTGTTGTGACTCCTCTCAGTGTGTATTCAGACAGCAGTGTGTTTTGACTCCTCTCAGTGTGTACTCAGACAGCAGTGTGTTTTGACTCCTCTCAGTGTGTATTCATACTGTAGTGTGTTGTGACTCCTCTCAGTGTGTATTCAGACTGCAGTGTGTTGTTACTCCTCTCAGTGTGTATTCAGACAGCAGTGTGTTGTGACTCCTCTCAGTGTGTATTCAGACAGCAGTGTGTTGTGACTCCTCTCAGTGTGTATTCAGACAGCAGTGTGTTGTGACTCCTCTCAGTGTGTATTCAGACAGCAGTGTGTTGTGACTCCTCTCAGTGTGTATTCAGACAGCAGTGTGTTGTGACTCCTCTCAGTGTGTATTCAGACAGCAGTGTGTTTTGACTCCTCTCAGTGTGTATTCAGACTACAGTGTGTTGTGACTCCTCTCAGTGTGTATTCAGACTACAGTGTGTTGTGACTCCTCTCAGTGTTTATTCAGACTGCAGTGTGTTGTGACTCCTCTCAGTGTGTATTCAGACAGCAGTGTGTTTTGACTCCTCTCAGGGTGTATTCAGACTGCAGTGTGTTGTGACTCCTCTCAGTGTGTATTCAGACTGCAGTGTGTTGTTGTGACTCCTCTCAGTGTGTATTCAGACAGCAGTGTGTTTTGACTCCTCTCAGTGTGTACTCAGACTACAGTGTGTTGTGACTGGACAGGACTGTTTTCTCTTTACTGTGTTTGTTATCACCTTGAATGATTAAATCGATGTTTTGATTCCTTTCCCTTTCTTCTCTCCACTGTGACATTGCATTGCTGTGTTTTGTTAGCATTATTGGCGTCATTGGTGTCATTCAGTGCGTTTGTTGTTGGTGTGAGAGCCGTGTTCAAGAACGTATTCTGTTCAGCTTTTGTTCTCTTTCCTAAATGAGAAGGCTCTCTCTTTTTCTCTTTTACAAGTCATTTTGCATTTCGTTTTAATTACCAAGCTTTAGTGTCTTTGTAAGGACCATTAACGTTTTAAACTTCCCATAATTGAAATCTCAAATGGCCACTTAACCAAGATTGAACTAATTAAAGCTTCTGCCAAAATAATCATTCAGTCTCCCTGTTGTAGCTTGAAATACATGTTCTCTTCCCGAACCGAAAACCTTGTCGTGGTTATTATGATCTGGAATCATGGGAAAATGTTCTTCGTTCCATCCTTTTAATTACAACATCTGTTGTTGCTTCTCTGAAATGAACACGTTAACATTAAAACCCCACGTCCAAGGTTATTGGTCTCGCGTTGCTAATTGGTCGAGCATGACGCTTTGCAACGTCAGGGTTGTGGGTTTGATCCGAGAGGAAGAAGTGAGGGTTTTAGCAGGTGTGGCACAAAACCCATTCAAGTCATGGGACCGATGTTAGTATTTTTTCACGCATCAAATCATTCAATAGTATCTCAAGTGGATTTTGAAGCTCAACAAAGGGGATAAACAAGGAATAAACAAGGAATAAACAGGGGATAAACAGGGAGTAAACAGGGAGTAAACAGGGGATAAACAGGGAGTAAACAGGGATAAACGTGGGATAAACAGGGATAAACGTGGGATAAACGTGGGATAAACAGGGGATAAACAGGGGATAAACAGGGGATAAACGTGGGATAAACGTGGGATAAACGTGGGATAAACGTGGGATAAACGTGGGATAAACGTGGGATAAACGTGGGATAAACGTGGGATAAACGTGGGATAAACGTGGGATAAACGTGGGATAAACGTGGGATAAACGTGGGATAAACGTGGGATAAACGTGGGATAAACAGGGGATAAACAGGGGATAAACAGGGGATAAACAGGGGATAAACAGGGAGTAAACAGGGAGTAAACAGGGAGTAAACAGGGAGTAAACAGGGGATAAACAGGGAGTAAACAGGGAGTAAACAGGGAGTAAACAGGGGATAAACAGGGGATAAACAGGGATAAACAGGGAGTAAACAGGGGATAAACAGGGGATAAACAGGGAGTAAACAGGGAGTAAACAGGGAGTAAACAGGGGATAAACAGGGAGTAAACAGGGAGTAAACAGGGGATAAACAGGGGATAAACAGGGGATAAACAGGGGATAAACAGGGGATAAACAGGGGATAAACAGGGATAAATGTGGGATAAACAGGGGATAAACAGGGGATAAACAGGGGATAAACAGGGAGTAAACAGGGATAAACAGGGGATAAACAGGGGATAAACAGGGGATAAACAGGGGATAAACAGGGGATAAACAGGGAGTAAACAGGGATAAACAGGGGATAAACAGGGGATAAACAGGGGATAAACAGGGGATAAACAGGGAGTAAACAGGGGATAAACAGGGAGTAAACAGGGATAAACAGGGGATAAACAGGGAGTAAACAGGGAGTAAACAGGGGATAAACAGGGGATAAACAGGGGATAAACAGGGGATAAACAGGGGATAAACAGGGGATAAACAGGGAGTAAACAGGGAGTAAACAGGGGATAAACAGGGGATAAACAGGGTATAAACAGGGGATAAACAGGGAGTAAACAGGGGATAAACAGTGAGTAAACAGGGGATAAACAGGGGATAAACAGGGGATAAACAGGGGATAAACAGGGATAAACAGGGAGTAAACAGGGGATAAACAGGGAGTCAACAGGGATAAACGTGGGATAAACAGGGGATAAACAGGGGATAAACAGGGAGTAAACAGGGGATAAACAGGGGATAAACAGGGGATAAACAGGGATAAACAGGGAGTAAACAGGGGATAAACAGGGATAAACAGGGAGTAAACAGGGAGTAAACAAGGATAAACAGGGGATAAACAGGGGATAAACAGGGTATAAACAGGGGATAAACAGTGAGTAAACAGGGGATAAACAGTGAGTAAACAGGGGATAAACAGGGGATAAACAGGGGATAAACAGGGCGTAAACAGGGGATAAACAGGGGATAAACAGGGAAAAACAGGGAGTAAACAGGGGATAAACAGGGGATAAACAGGGAGTAAACAGGGGATAAACAGGGATAAACAGGGGATAAACAGGGGATAAACAGGGAGTAAACAGGGGATAAACAGGGGATAAACAGGGAGTAAACAGGGAGTAAACAGGGAGAAAACAGGGAGTAAACGGGATAAACAGGGAGTAAACAGGGGATAAACAGGGAGTAAACAGGGATAAACAGGGGATAAACAGGGGATAAACAGGGGATAAACAGGGAGTAAACAGGGGATAAACAGGGAGTAAACAGGGATAAACAGGGGATAAACAGGGGATAAACAGGGGATAAACAGGGAGTAAACAGGGAGTAAACAGGGGATAAACAGGGAGTAAACAGGGATAAACAGGGGATAAACAGGGGATAAACAGGGGATAAACAGGGGATAAACAGGGAGTAAACAAGGATAAACAGGGAGTAAACAGGGGATAAACAGGGGATAAACAGGGGATAAACAGGGGATAAACAGGGATAAACAGGGAGTAAACAGGGGATAAACAGGGATAAACAGGGAGTAAACAAGGATAGACAGGGGATAAACAGGGGATAAACAGGGTATAAACAGGGGATAAACAGGGAGTAAACAAGGGATAAACAGTGAGTAAACAGGGGATAAACAGGGGATAAACAGGGGATAAACAGGGCGTAAACAGGGGATAAACAGGGGATAAACAGGGATAAACAGGGAGTAAACAGGGAGTAAACAAGGATAAACAGGGGATAAACAGGGATAAACAGGGATAAACAGGGAGTAAACAGGGAGTAAACAAGGATAAACAGGGGATAAACAGGGGATAAACAGGGGATAAACAGGGGATAAACAGGGAGTAAACAGGGGATAAACAGGGGATAAACAGGGGATAAACAGGGGATAAACAGGGGATAAACAGGGAGTAAACAGGGAGTAAACGGGGATAAACAGGGGATAAACAGGGGATAAACAGGGGATAAACAGGGAGTAAACAGGGAGTAAACAGGGGGTAAACAGGGGATAAACAGGGAGTAAACAGGGAGTAAACAGGGGATAAACAGGGGATAATCAAGGGGTAAACAGGGGATAGACAGTGAGTAAACAGGGGATAAACAGGGGATAAACAGGGAGTAAACAGGGGATAAACAGGGAGTAAACAGGGAGTAAACAGGGGATAAACAGGGGATAAACAGGGAGTAAACAGGGGATAAACAGGGGGTAAACAGGGGATAAACAGGGGATAAACAGGGAGTAAACAGGGAGTAAACAGGGATAAACAGGGGATAAACAGGGGATAAACAGGGAGTAAACAGGGGATAAACAGGGGGTAAACAGGGGATAAACAGGGTAGTAAACAGGGGATAAACAGGGGATAAACAGGGGATAAACAGGGAGTAAACAGGGGATAAACAGGGAGTAAACAGGGGATAAACAGGGGATAAACAGGGGATAAACAGGGTAGTAAACAGGGGATAAACAGGGGATAAACAGGGAGTAAACAGGGGATAAACAGGGAGTAAACAGGGGATAAAGAGGGAGTAAACAGGGGATAAACAGGGGATAAACAGGGTAGTAAACAGGGGATAAACAGGGCATAAACAGGGATAAACAGGGGATAAACAGGGAGTAAACAGGGGATAAACAGGGGATAAACAGGGGATAAACAGGGATAAACAGGGGATAAACAGGGAGTAAACAGGGGATAAACAGGGAGTAAACAGGGGATAAACAGGGGATAAACAGGGATAAACAGGGGATAAACAGGGGATAAACAGGGGATAAACAGGGAGTAAACAGGGGATAAACAGGGGATAAACAGGGATAAACAGGGGATAAACAGGGAGTAAACAGGGGATAAACAGGGGATAAACAGGGGATAAACAGGGGATAAACATGGAGTAAACAGGGGATAAACAGGGGATAAACAGGGGATAAACAGGGGATAAACAGGGATAAACAGGGATAAACAGGGGATAAACAGGGGATAAACAGGGGATAAACAGGGAGTAAACAGGGGATAAACAGGGGATAAACAGGGGATAAACAGGGAGTAAACAGGGGATAAACAGGGAGTAACAGGGGATAAACAGGGGATAAACAGGGAGTAAACAGGGGGTAAACAGGGGATAAACAGGGATAAACAGGGATAAACAGGGAGTAAACAGGGGATAAACAGGGAGTAAAGAGGGAGTAAACAGGGGATAAACAGGGGATAAACAGTGAGTAAACAGGGGATAAACAGGGGATAAACAGGGGATAAACAGGGAGTAAACAGGGGATAAACATGGAGTAAACAGGGAGTAAACAGGGGATAAACAGGGGATAAACAGGGAGTAAACAGGGGATAAACAGGGGGTAAACAGGGGATAAACAGGGAGTAAACAGGGGATAAACAGGGAGTAAACAGGGGATAAACAGGGAGTAAACAGGGGATAAACAGGGGATAAACAGGGGATAAACAGGGGGTAAACAGGGAGTAAACCGGGAGTAAACAGGGGATAAACAGGGGATAAACAGGGAGTAAACAGGGGATAAACAGGGAGTAAACAGGGGGTAAACAGGGAGTAAACAGGGGATAAACAGGGAGTAAACAGGGGGTAAACAGGGGATAAACAGGGGATGAACAGGGGATAAACAGGGAGTAAACAGGGGATAAACAGGGGATAAACAGGGAGTAAACAGGGGATAAACAGGGGGTAAACAGGGAGTAAACCGGGAGTAAACAGGGGATAAACAGGGAGTAAACAGGGGATAAACAGGGGATAAACAGGGAGTAAACAGGGAGTAAACAGGGAGTAAACAGGGGATAAACAGGGAGTAAACAGGGAGTAAACAGGGGATAAACAGGGAGTAAACAGGGAGTAAACAGGGAGTAAACAGGGGATAAACAGGGGATAAACAGGGAGTAAACAGGGAGTAAACAGGGGATAAACAGGGAGTAAACAGGGAGTAAACAGGGGATAAACAGGGAGTAAACAGGGAGTAAACAGGGGATAAACAGGGAGTAAACAGGGGATAAACAGGGAGTAAACAGGGGATAAACAGGGAGTAAACAGGGAGTAAACAGGGGATAAACAGGGGATAAACAGGGAGTAAACAGGGGATAAACAGGGAGTAAACAGGGGATAAACAGGGGATAAACAGGGGATAAACAGGGAGTAAACAGGGAGTAAACAGGGGATAAACAGGGAGTAACAGGGAGTAACAGGGAGTAAACAGGGAGTAAACAGGGGATAAACAGGGGATAAACAGGGGATAAACAGGGAGTAAACAGGGGATAAACAGGGAGTAACAGGGAGTAACAGGGAGTAAACAGGGAGTAAACAGGGGATAAACAGGGAGTAAACAGGGGATAAACAGGGGATAAACAGGGGATAAACAGGGGATAAACAGGGGATAAACAGGGAGTAACAGGGAGTAAACAGGGGATAAACAGGGAGTAAACAGGGGATAAACAGGGGATAAACAGGGAGTAAACAGGGGATAAACAGGGAGTAACAGGGAGTAACAGGGAGTAAACAGGCAGTAAACAGGGAGTAAACAGGGGATAAACAGGGGATAAACATGGAGTAAACAGGGAGTAAACAGGGGATAAACAGGGGATAAACAGGGGATAAACAGGGAGTAAACAGGGGATAAACAGGGAGTAACAGGGAGTAAACAGGGGATAAACAGGGAGTAACAGGGAGTAAACAGGGAGTAAACAGGGAGTAAACAGGGGATAAACAGGGGATAAACAGGGAGTAAACAGGGGATAAACAGGGGATAAACAGGGAGTAAACAGGGGATAAACAGGGGATAAACAGGGATAAACAGGGGATAAACAGGGAGTAAACAGGGGATAAACAGGGGATAAACAGGGGATAAACAGGGGATAAACAGGGAGTAAACAGGGAGTAAACAGGGGATAAACAGGGAGTAACAGGGAGTAACAGGGAGTAAACAGGGAGTAAACAGGGGATAAACAGGGGATAAACAGGGGATAAACAGGGAGTAAACAGGGGATAAACAGGGGATAAACAGGGAGTAAACAGGGGATAAACAGGGGATAAACAGGGAGTAAACAGGGGATAAACAGGGGATAAACAGGGAGTAAACAGGGGATAAACAGGGGATAAACAGGGGATAAACAGGGAGTAAACAGGAGATAAACAGGGAGTAAACAGGGAGTAAACAGGGGATAAATAGGGAACAAACTGGATAAGAATTGGGGTAAACAGGGAGTAAACAGGGGATACACAGGAATAAACAGGATAGACATAGAAAGTGAGACCATATTTTCATTTCATGCATTTCATGCATTTATTTTTTATATGTTTTATTTGCAAGGGCTACAAAAACATTGTTAAATACATCGTATAGACAATTATCTATTTAATATCATTATCGTTTTTTATATTTTTTTATTTGCAAGTGGGCTACAAAATGTTTAGCTCATAAGTTACCTATAAAGTAAAGGATTTTGGAACCATTAATTATTCATGTAGTTTTGTGCTGATCAGATTTCCATTGTCAGTTCTCCTGAGCTGTTATTCTGTCTCGTTGATCCTCTACAGAGTGAAGGGGATGCAGTCCAAGATGGGGGTCACTTCAACAGACATTGATAGGACGGTACCTATTCCCACAATGTGCCACTGCAACAGCTACGGTGCCAATATCAACACACGACTCTGGTTATTATGAAGACCATGGATTAGAAAAACTCCTTGTGGGGTGATTCATAGCAATGTTTTTTAAACACATTACAACTGTATGACGTAAAACTTAATATTCTCCTGAACTTTTGTTTAAGAAAGAAAAAGAGGATGTACTGTACATTTGAAAAGTCCCATGTGGAATATCTCAGAACATTCATAATTCGTTTCCAAGAGGTACAACGTTGTCTGGGGGTTTATGCAGGTGACACGGTGGAAACTTCTGTTTTTGATGTAGACACCTCCGAGCCATCGTCTTCTTCCTTGCCAAAGAGCTGCATGATGCACGTACGGAACTGGTGAGAGAAGAAGAAGACGAAGAAGAAGTAGAAGAAGAAAAAGACGAAGAAGAAGAAGCAGAAGAAGAAGAAGAAAAAGAAGAAGAAGTAGAAGAAGAAGTAGAAGAAGAAGCAGAAGAAGAAGAAAAAGAAGAAGTAGAAGAAAAAGAAGAAGAAGAAGAAGCAGAAGAAGAAGAAGAAGAAGAAGAAGAAGAAGAAGAAAAAGAAGGAGAAGAAGAAGAAAAAGAAGAAGAAGAATGGAACATGAAGAGAGAAGCTTTCAAAAATAAAAGTCTACATTTACTTAAGACACGAGACCTTTCATAACTACTTTAGTAGTAAATGGTTCACAGCGATCAAAACAAAACACACCTGTTTATTCATGAAGACATAGATCACTGGATTCCAGATGGTGGCGCTTTTGGCAAAGTAGGCAGGCAGAGCAGCAGCCAGAGGGTGGAAAGCATAGCCAGGGTTCGCCGCAGCAAAGCAGGCAAAGGCTGTGTACGGTCCCCAGCATACACAGTAAGCAAAAATCATGACAACAACCATCCTGGACACTTCCTTCTCAGCCTTCTGCGTGGACTCTGAGTCTTTCTGCTGCGCGGCAACCTGTGGTCGTTCACAAGAAACATATACGATTGGTTAGATTTAACCCTCCAATATGCATTTCCACATCGCCACAACACAGCTGCTTGCTACGGTATAGTATATTTGAAATGTCACTTACGGCACGGATGGCCAGCCACACAAACAGGTAGCAGAAGACGATCACTCCCAGGGGCAGGAAGCAACATGTAACCATGAGAACGATCATGTATGACAGGACTCCAGGATCCTCACTGCCTCCGAACACATCAGGTCCACAGGACGTTTTCAGTCCATGAGGCCAGTACCTGATTGAGGGAGAGAGAGAGATACAGTGATGGGTTGAATAATGGTTGAATAATTAAACCTTTTTTTTTTTAACAATGACGTTTTTCAATCCTCAGTGAACGAAAAAGAGAAGATGTCCCACCTGCTCCAGCCGAAGATAGGAGGGGCGCACCAGAAAGCAGACCAGACCCAGGAGAAGATTATACCTCCCATGGCCCATTTAGCATCAAACTTGACATTTCCAAAGGGCTTACACACCACCACCCATCTCTCCCAGGAGATGACAGCCAGAGACCACAGACCAGCAATACCTGCATGAGATATACACATGAGATATACACATGAGATATACACATTAGATATACACATGAGATATACACATGAGATATACACATTAGATATACACATTAGATATACACATGAGATATACACATGAGATATACACATGAGATATACACATTAGATATACACATGAGATATACACATGAGATATACACATGAGATATACACATGAGATATACACGAGATATACACATGAGATCTACACATGAGATATACACATGAGATATACACATGAGATATACACATGAGATATACACATGAGATATACACATTAGATATACACATGAGATATACACATGAGATATACACATGAGATATACACATGAGATATACACATGAGATATACACATGAGATATACACATGAGATATACCCATGAGATATACACATAAGGTCCATTCTGATTGTCATTATGCTATGGTGTTTTAGCAACAGCCAATCAGTCTTTATCAGCGCAATGTAGAATTTCCTTCTTAACCCTTGTGTCGTGTTCGGGTCTGTGGGACCCATTTTCAGTGTTTACTAAAAGAAAAATGGTACAACTTCTTTTTTTGTCCAACCTGAGACTCATTGGCCTTGGCTCATTTTCTGTGAAGAACATATAAAATAACACATTTTTATTTTACATTTACATTGTTTCTTACTTCAAGGTCTCAGAGCGAGTGACGTCACCGATTGAAACGCTATTTAGCGCGAACACCGCTAACTAAGCTAGCCGTTTCACATCCGTTACACTCACCCCCCTTTTGACCTCCCTCCGCAGCAACCAGTGATCCGGGTCAACAGCATCAATGTGACAGTATAACTTTAGACCGTCCCCTCGCCCCGACACGGGCGCGAACCAGGGACCCTCTGCACACATCAACAACACTCATCCCTCAAAGCATCGTTACCCATCGCTCCACAAAAGCCACGGACCTTGAAGAGCACTACTTCAAGGTCTCAGAGCGAGTGACGTCACCGATTGAAACGCTATTTAGCGCGAACACCGCTAACTAAGCTTGCCGTTTCACATCCGTTACATATGTCTGTGTGTGTCTGACTCTCCTCCCTTGGCCTGCTGTAACTATATATGTGAGTGAGATGTTAGTAGAATTCCTGAACTAAGTGTTTTCATCATTCTAGATTGTAGCCGGTAGCAACAAGAAGAAGCTCTGCGATGTGTGTGGACCCAAGGCGGACAGGAAGACACAGTACACATGCAAGAAATGCAAGACATACATTTGCAACACACACAGTAACACACACAGTAAAACTCTGTCCCTCGTGGTGTGCAGACCGGCCTTAATTTGTTCTTCAATGGTGCTCATTTATCATTTCCATAAAATAGTGTATGTAAAATGTGTCCTTCCAATTTGTTCAGTTCAAAGCAATAAACATCACTAGTGATGAAAACATTGTTTCATTTGTATTTTTTCAATAAACATGATTTATTCCACCCATGTCTTGATTATAAAAAAAATTGATAAAAAAAAAACAAATAGCGCATTTATTGATACATGTTAAGGTTAATGGCAAATACTAACCATGTATGCTGTCTATATTGCTTGTAATTGATATAAGTCAACATCTAAGTATTAAGTATTTTTACGTTAATTGTTATGGCTGTATTGTTATAAAAAACATTCATGTTTTGGGTCCATCAGACCCGTGAACGTTAGGTGAAAAACAAAAACATATATATTTTACTCTTATTTTACCAGGTCAGTTAACTGAGAACATTCTCATTTACAGCAACAACCTGGGGAATAGTTACAGGGGAGAGTAGGGGGGGATGAATGAGCCAATTTGAAGCTGGGGATTATTAGGTGGTATGAAGGACAGAATGGGACACCGGGGTTAACACCACTACTCTTACAATAAATGCCATGGGATCTTTAATGACCTCAGACACCTGTTTAACGTCCCATCCGAAAGACAGCACCCTACACAGGGCAATGTCCCCAATCACTGCCCTGGGACATTGGGATATTTTTTTCTAGACCAGAGGAAAGAGTGATTCCAACTGGCACCCCAACACCACTTCCAGCAGCATCTGGTCTCCCATCCAGGACCTGACCAGAACCAACCCTGCTTAGCTCCAGAAGCAAGCCAGCAGTGGGATGCAGGGTGGTATGCAGGGTGGTATGCTGGGTGGTATGCTGGGTGGTATGTTGGGTGATATGTTGGGTGATATGCAGGGTGGTATGCAGGGTGGTATGCTGGGTGGTATGCTGGGTGATATGCTGGGTGATATGCAGGGTGATATGCAGGGTGATATGCAGGGTGGTATGCAGGGTGATATGCAGGGTGATATGCAGGGTGGTGTGCAGGGTGGTATGCAGGGTGTTATGCTGCTGGCTTGAACACCACACAAGGGTTAAATATGAGACAAAATGGAGCCCATATAAAAACGCGTCTTACCACATGTGGCGACGGTGAATCCCTCAAAGACACACATTGGGTGTCCGAGAATAAAGTAGCCAAACATCTGGTTGCAAACGCTGATGGTGCTCGCCAAAAGAGTCTCCGCAATGTCGGCAAACGCCAGGTTGACCAGGATCCAGTTGAGAGGATGTTGGAGCTTCTTGAATTTGGCAGTGGCCACCAGTACCAGGCCGTTGGTGAAAGTTGAGGCGACGACCACAAAGAGCATCCAGAGGGTTGAGATATTGTACACCCATCTTGGAGCAATGTGGTAGTTGGGGCCCTCAAAAGGATCTGCAAATTAAAAATTACAAAAAGATAATTAAAAAAATAAATATATATATATATATATATATGTGTATTTGAATATAAGTTGAATATAAATTCCATGACTTATTGATAGTCAAATGAGTCAAATGAGAACAGTAAGTGAGATGCTGAACAGAATGTGTGCATCCAAAGTTCTGAACAAAGAAAACATTGTCATGACTACTGATACAATGAAATATACTGTTTGCATTAGTGTGTATACTGCTACTGCCAGTTGTGAATGGTATGTCTGCTGTTGGTGAAATATACTGTTTGCATTAGTGTGTATACTGCTACTGCCAGTTGTGAATGGTATGTCTGCTGTTGGTGAAATCTACTGTTTGTATTAGTGTGTATACTGCTACTGCCAGTTGTGAATGGTATGTCTGCTGTTGGTGAAATATACTGTTTGTATTAGTGTGTATACTGCTACTGCCAGTTGTGAATGGTATGTCTGCTGTTGGTGAAATCTACTGTTTGTATTAGTGTGTATACTGCTACTGCCAGTTGTGAATGGTATGTCTGCTGTTGGTGAAATATAGTGTTTGTATTAGTGTGTATACTGCTACTGCCAGTTGTGAATGGTATGTCTGCTGTTGGTGAAATCTACTGTTTGTATTAGTGTGTATACTGCTACTGCCAGTTGTGAATGGTATGTCTACTATTGGTGAAATATCTTGTGAAGGAAAAGACCTTTCAGCAACATCACTTACCATCATCTTCTGTAAATATACAACAACTACAATACTTTAGGAGAATCCACAGAATTAGGCTCTTTCACTCCTTCTACCGGATGATATCAAGCCCAGGCACTACACTGACAGGACGTACTGTACATTTGGTATGATATCAAACCCAGACACTACACTGACAGGACGTACTGTACCTTTGGTATGATATCAAGCCCAGGCACTACACTGACAGGATGTACTGTACCTTTGGTATGATATCAAGCCCAGGCACTACACTGACAGGATGTACTGTACCTTTGGTATGATATCAAGCCCAGACACTACACTGACAGGATGTACTGTACCTTTGGTATGATATCAAGCCCAGACACTACACTGACAGGAGGTACTGTACCTTTGGTATGATATCAAGCCCAGACACTACACTGACAGGATGTACTGTACCTTTGGTATGATATCAAGCCCAGACACTACACTGACAGGATGTACTGTACCTTTGGTATGATATCAAGCCCAGACACTACACTGACAGGACGTACTGTACATTTGGTATGATATCAAGCCCAGGCACTACACTGACAGGACGTACTGTACCTTTGGTATGATATCAAGCCCAGACACTACACTGACAGGACGTACTGTACCTTTGGTATGATATCAAGCCCAGACACTACACTGACAGGAGGTACTGTACCTTTGGTATGATATCAAGCCCAGACACTACACTGACAGGATGTACTGTACCTTTGGTATGATATCAAGCCCAGGCACTACACTGACAGGACGTACTGTACATTTGGTATGATATCAAGCCCAGACACTACACTGACAGGAGGTACTGTACCTTTGGTATGATATCAAGCCCAGGCACTACACTGACAGGATGTACTGCACCTTTGGTATGATATCAAGCCCAGGCACTACACTGACAGGATGTACTGTACCTTTGGTATGATATCAAGCCCAGGCACTACACTGACAGGATGTACTGTACCTTTGGTATGATTGCTGTTGGTGTAGGCGAAGCCTGATTCTCTGGTTGTATCTTCTTGTCTCCTTGCAGCAAACACTCCTCGCTCTGCCATCCTGGGTCGGTGAATAGGATCTGGTGAAGTTGCCTGCTGAAGTCCGTGCATCTCCACTGTCCTAGTTTATATAGCGTCCTTTGGGTGTTTTTAAAGGATTACGGCCTTGGAGGAGTTAGGGCAGGGTGTGTGATGGTATGGACTGGACTGTCTTTCCCTAATTACCGTTAATTACCACAAACGACTAATTAAGGAGGATTTCAGAGGCCCATAATCTTGTTTGAAAGGGCATTGGTGGCGGAGGAGGTTAACAAGTCATATAAAATGGAATGCCGCTGTAACTGTGGACTTGTGGGTAGAATGGCATTGGGACGAGGTCAGTGAGTGCTCAATATCTAACCTTCAAAAAAAACACAATCACCATCACGCAATCACTCTTCAGATTCACAATACAGAATCAATTCAAGGACCTCATATCCATCAACTTACAACATCTGAATAACTGTATGGTCATTTTCCATGAAGAAACATTTGTGGGATATGCTTGAACTCTTTACAGGTATTTTTTTGTGTGTGTGCGGGGGGGGGGGGGGGTAGTGATTGATACTACTTATTGCTGTTCTGATTTCAGATTTGAATATCAGAGAAGTAGACCAATGTCACATACTCTTTAAGTTTTTGTTTACGATGCATCGTTGGGAAAAGTGGTCAAGGTAGCTGATTTCCCAATGTGGACTCATTCTCTCATCGCCCCCTGTTGTTATCATTTGAAAGTTCTGAAAAGTTCCACGGCAGGTAATTCAGCAGTGAGCGAGAAGTTAGCTAAATGAGTTGACGTGGTTACTAAAAACAGCTGTATCATTTCGATCTGTACAAGCTGTGTTTCTGTGTTTCTGTTTCCAAAGACGTCTCACCGTCTACGTTGTTGTCTGATTTGTTGGTCATTGTGGTCGACGCAGACCGAAGACGTCTCACCGTCTACGTTGTTGTCTGATTTGTTGGTCATGTGGTCCACGCAGACCGAAGACGTCTCACCATCTACGTTGTTGTCTGATTTGTTGGTCATTGTGGTCGACGCAGACCGAAGACGTCTCACTGTCTACGTTGTTGGTCATTGTGGTCGACGCAGACCGAAGACGTCTCACTGTCTACGTTGTTGGTCATTGTGGTCGACGCCGACCGAAGACGTCTCACCATCTACGTTGTTGTCTAACTTGTTGGTCATTGTGGTCGACGCAGACCGAAGACGTCTCACCGTCTACGTTGTTGTCTGATTTGTTGGTCATTGTGGTCAACGCAGACCGAAGACGTCTCACGTCTACGTTGTTGTCTGATTTGTTGGTCATTGTGGTCGACGCAGACCAAAGACGTCTCACCGTCTACGTTGTTGTCTAACTTGTTGGTCATGTGGTCGACGCAGACCGAAGACGTCTCACCGTCTACGTTGTTGTCTAACTTGTTGGTCATGTGGTCGACGCAGACCGAAGACGTCTCACTGTCTACGTTGTTGTCTAACTTGTTGGTCATTGTGGTCGACGCAGACCGAAGACGTCTCACCGTCTACGTTGTTGGTTATTGTGGTCGACGCAGACCGAAGACGTCTCACCGTCTACGTTGTTGTCTGATTCGCTGGTCATTGTGGTCGACGCAGACTGAAGACGTCTCACCGTCTACGTTGTTGTCTGATTCGTTGGTCATTGTGGTCGACGCAGACCAAAGACGTCTCACCGTCTACGTTGTTGGTCATTGTGGTCGACGCAGACCAAAGACGTCTCACCGTCTACGTTGTTGTCTGATTTGTTGGTCATTGTGGTCGACGCAGCTGTATTGTGTCAAGAAGTCGTGATGTCACAATAGGGAGCTTTAGAATGTTAAGGAGATCCCATTAAAGTGGATGGAGAACTGAACTTTAAAAGAACATATCATCAAGTTAAATGTAAGAAACTCAGTTCAGACCAGTCGACACATTTTAAAGTTTAAACAACGTTTCTAGATTAAACATTGTAAGAGGAGTAGTGTGCAGAATAATAAGAAGAAGTATGAATAAGATCTAGTCTGGACTTTAGCTTCGCAAGTCCCATCAAATGACTAATGACAATATTTAGCCTGAACTATGTAACATGTAGAATGATATCCTTAAACAATGTCAGGCCGGTACTATGTAACATGTAGAATGGTATCCTAAGACAATGTCAGGCTGGTACTATGTAACATGTAGAATGGTATCCTTAGACAATGTCAGGCCGGTACTATGTAACATGTAGAATGATATCCTTAGACAATGTCAGGCCGGTACTCTGATATCCTTAGACAATGTCAGGCCGGTACTATGTAACATGTAGAATGATATCCTTAGACAATGTCAGGCTGGTACTATGTAACATGTAGAATGGTATCCTTAGACAATGTCAGGCCGGAACTATGATATCCTTAGACAATGTCAGGCCGGTACTCTGATATCCTTAGACAATGTCAGGCTGGTACTCTGATATCCTTAGACAATGTCAGGCCGGTTCTCTGATATCCTTAGACAATGTCAGGCTGGTACTCTGATATCCTTAGACAATGTCAGGCCGGTTCTCTGATATCCTTAGACAATGTCAGGCTGGTACTCTGATATCCTTAGACAATGTCAGGCCGGTACTCTGATATCCTTAGACAATGTCAGGCTGGTACTCTGGTATCCTTAGACAATGTCAGGCTGGTACTCTGATATCCTTAGACAATGTCAGGCCGGTACTCTGATATCCTTAGACAATGTCAGGCCGGTACTCTGATATCCTTAGACAATGTCAGGCCGGTACTATGTAACAATTCCAAGTGGTAAAGAAGCTTATTTGGACAAGTGGGGTTCTGCAGGACTTAACCTTGGAACATCTAATTGGCGTTGACAGAAGTGCAGTCAGAAACCTGTTAATCTCTCCTGAATGAAGGTTCATTTTGGGGAAGCAGGGTTCGTCCAAAAACTGTGCTAATAGAGCTGCGGAATGAGACGTTTAACTGTCAGCCCTGAGGAATAGGAGAGTCATGATGACGCAGGGCAACAGTCTGACAGTCTGATGAGGTGGTACCTCTCTCTGACGTTTATTTCATTTAGTTCTGTTTTCACCATCCTTGACTGGTCACAGACGCTCCTGCTTTTGTGCAAAATATTTCCAGCTATACCACAACTGAAACATTCAATTGAATGGTATAATTTCTGACATGGTACACGCTAAGAAAAAAGGTAGAAGGTAGAACCTATTTGGTTCCAAGTAGAACCCTTTTAGTTCCAAAAATAACCGTTTTTGTTCCAAATAGAACCCTTTTTGTTCCAAATAGAACCCTTTTTGTTCCAAATAGAACCCTTTTGGTTCCAAGTAGAACACTTTTAGGGCATGTATAGGGCTGTGATAGAGCCAACCCCACCATGGGGCTGGTAGAGGGCTGTGATAGAGCCAACCCCACCATGGGGCTGGTAGAGGGCTGTGATCGAGCCAACCCCACCATGGGGCTGGTTGAGGGCTGTGATGGAGCCAACCACACCATGGGGCTGGTAGAGGGCTGTGATAGAGCCAACCCCACCATGGGGCTGGTAGAGGGCTGTGATAGAGCCAACCCCACCATGGGGCTGGTTGAGGGCTGTGATGGAGCCAACCCCACCATGGGGCTGGTTGAGGGCTGTGATAGAGCCAACCCCACCAGGGTGCTGGAAAAGAGGGCTGTGATGGAGCCAACCCCACCATGGGGCTGGTAGAGGGCTGTGATGGAGCCAATCCCACCATGGGGCTGGTAGAGGCCTGTGATAGAGCCAGCCCCATCACGGGCTGTGATGGGGCTGGTATAGGGCTGTGATGGGGCTGGTATAGGGCTGTGATGGGGCTGGTATAGGGCTGTGATGGGGCTGGTATAGGGCTGTGATGGGGCTGGTATTGGGCTGTGATGGGGCTGGTATAGGACTGTGATGGGGCTGGTATAGGACTGTGATGGGGCTGGTATTGGGCTGTGATGGGACTGGTATAGGACTGTGATGGGGCTGGTATTGGGCTGTGACTGGACTGGTATAGGACTGTGACTGGACTGGTATAGGGCTGTGATGGGGCTGGTATAGGGCTGTGATGGGGCTGGTATAGGGCTGTGATGGGGCTGGTATTGGGCTGTGATTGGGCTGTGATGGGGCTGGTATAGGGCTGTGACTGGACTGGTATAGGACTGTGACTGGACTGGTATAGGACTGTGACTGGACTGGTATAGGGCTGTGATGGGGCTGGTATAGGGCTGTGATGGGGCTGGTATTGGGCTGTGATTGGGCTGTGATGGGGCTGGTATAGGACTGTGATGGGGCTGGTATAGGACTATGATGGGGCTGGTATAGGACTATGATGGGGCTGGTATAGGGCTGTGATGGGGCTGGTATAGGGTTGTGATGGGGCTGGTATAGGACTGTGATGGGGCTGGTATAGGGCTGTGATGGGGCTGGTATAGGACTATGATGGGGCTGGTATAGGACTATGATGGGGCTGGTATAGGGCTGTGATGGGGCTGGTATAGGGCTGTGATGGGGCTGGTATTGGGCTGTGATTGGGCTGTGATGGGGCTGGTATAGGACTGTGATGGGGCTGGTATAGGACTATGATGGGGCTGGTATAGGACTGTGATGGGGCTGGTATAGGGCTGTGATGGGGCTGGTATAGGGCTGTGATGGGGCTGGTATTGGGCTGTGATGGGGCTGGTATAGGACTATGATGGGGCTGGTATAGGACTATGATGGGGCTGGTATAGGGCTGTGATGGGGCTGGTATAGGGCTGTGATGGGGCTGGTATAGGACTGTGATGGGGCTGGTATAGGGCTGTGATGGGGCTGGTATAGGACTATGATGGGGCTGGTATAGGACTATGATGGGGCTGGTATAGGGCTGTGATGGGGCTGGTATAGGACTATGATGGGGCTGGTATAGGACTATGATGGGGCTGGTATAGGACTATGATGGGGCTGGTATAGGGCTGTGATGGGGCTGGTATAGGACTGTGATGGGGCTGGTATAGGACTATGATGGGGCTGGTATAGGGCTGTGATGGGGCTGGTATAGGGCTGTGATGGGGCTGGTATAGGACTATGATGGGGCTGGTATAGGGCTGTGATGGGGCTGGTATAGGACTATGATGGGGCTGGTATAGGGCTGTGATGGGGCTGGTATAGGGCTGTGATGGGGCTGGTATAGGGCTGTGATGGGGCTGGTATTGGGCTGTGATGGGGCTGGTATAGGACTGTGATGGGGCTGGTATAGGACTGTGATGGGGCTGGTATTGGGCTGTGATGGGACTGGTATAGGACTGTGATGGGGCTGGTATTGGGCTGTGACTGGACTGGTATAGGACTGTGACTGGACTGGTATAGGGCTGTGATGGGGCTGGTATAGGGCTGTGATGGGGCTGGTATAGGGCTGTGATGGGGCTGGTATTGGGCTGTGATTGGGCTGTGATGGGGCTGGTATAGGGCTGTGACTGGACTGGTATAGGACTGTGACTGGACTGGTATAGGACTGTGACTGGACTGGTATAGGGCTGTGATGGGGCTGGTATAGGGCTGTGATGGGGCTGGTATTGGGCTGTGATTGGGCTGTGATGGGGCTGGTATAGGACTGTGATGGGGCTGGTATAGGACTATGATGGGGCTGGTATAGGACTATGATGGGGCTGGTATAGGGCTGTGATGGGGCTGGTATAGGGTTGTGATGGGGCTGGTATAGGACTGTGATGGGGCTGGTATAGGGCTGTGATGGGGCTGGTATAGGACTATGATGGGGCTGGTATAGGACTATGATGGGGCTGGTATAGGGCTGTGATGGGGCTGGTATAGGGCTGTGATGGGGCTGGTATTGGGCTGTGATTGGGCTGTGATGGGGCTGGTATAGGACTGTGATGGGGCTGGTATAGGACTATGATGGGGCTGGTATAGGACTGTGATGGGGCTGGTATAGGGCTGTGATGGGGCTGGTATAGGGCTGTGATGGGGCTGGTATAGGACTATGATGGGGCTGGTATAGGGCTGTGATGGGGCTGGTATAGGACTATGATGGGGCTGGTATAGGGCGGTGATGGGGCTGGTATAGGGCTGTGATGGGGCTGGTATAGGACTGTGATGGGGCTGGTATAGGGCTGTGATGGGGCTGGTATAAGACTGTGATGGGACTGGTATAGGACTGTGATGTGGCTGGTATAGGGCTGTGATGGGGCTGGTATTGGGCTGTGATGGGGCTGGTATAGGGCTGTGATGGGGCTGGTATAGGGCTGTGATGGGGCTGGTATTGGGCTGTGATGGGGCTGGTATAGGACTGTGATGGGGCTGGTATAGGACTGTGATGGGGCTGGTATTGGGCTGTGATGGGACTGGTATAGGACTGTGATGGGGCTGGTATTGGGCTGTGACTGGACTGGTATAGGACTGTGACTGGACTGGTATAGGGCTGTGATGGGGCTGGTATAGGGCTGTGATGGGGCTGGTATAGGGCTGTGATGGGGCTGGTATTGGGCTGTGATTGGGCTGTGATGGGGCTGGTATAGGGCTGTGACTGGACTGGTATAGGACTGTGACTGGACTGGTATAGGACTGTGACTGGACTGGTATAGGGCTGTGATGGGGCTGGTATAGGGCTGTGATGGGGCTGGTATTGGGCTGTGATTGGGCTGTGATGGGGCTGGTATAGGACTGTGATGGGGCTGGTATAGGACTATGATGGGGCTGGTATAGGACTATGATGGGGCTGGTATAGGGCTGTGATGGGGCTGGTATAGGGTTGTGATGGGGCTGGTATAGGACTGTGATGGGGCTGGTATAGGGCTGTGATGGGGCTGGTATAGGACTATGATGGGGCTGGTATAGGACTATGATGGGGCTGGTATAGGGCTGTGATGGGGCTGGTATAGGGCTGTGATGGGGCTGGTATTGGGCTGTGATTGGGCTGTGATGGGGCTGGTATAGGACTGTGATGGGGCTGGTATAGGACTATGATGGGGCTGGTATAGGACTGTGATGGGGCTGGTATAGGGCTGTGATGGGGCTGGTATAGGGCTGTGATGGGGCTGGTATTGGGCTGTGATGGGGCTGGTATAGGACTATGATGGGGCTGGTATAGGACTATGATGGGGCTGGTATAGGGCTGTGATGGGGCTGGTATAGGGCTGTGATGGGGCTGGTATAGGACTGTGATGGGGCTGGTATAGGGCTGTGATGGGGCTGGTATAGGACTATGATGGGGCTGGTATAGGACTATGATGGGGCTGGTATAGGGCTGTGATGGGGCTGGTATAGGACTATGATGGGGCTGGTATAGGACTATGATGGGGCTGGTATAGGACTATGATGGGGCTGGTATAGGGCTGTGATGGGGCTGGTATAGGACTGTGATGGGGCTGGTATAGGACTATGATGGGGCTGGTATAGGGCTGTGATGGGGCTGGTATAGGGCTGTGATGGGGCTGGTATAGGACTATGATGGGGCTGGTATAGGGCTGTGATGGGGCTGGTATAGGACTATGATGGGGCTGGTATAGGGCGGTGATGGGGCTGGTATAGGGCTGTGATGGGGCTGGTATAGGACTGTGATGGGGCTGGTATAGGGCTGTGATGGGGCTGGTATAGGACTGTGACTGGACTGGTATAGGGCTGTGATGGGGCTGGTATAGGTCTATGATGGGGCTGGTATAGGGCTGTGATGGGGCTGGTATAGGGCGGTGATGGGGCTGGTATAGGGCTGTGATGGGGCTGGTATTGGGATGTGATGGGGCTGGTATAGGGCTGTGATGGGGCTGGTATAGGGCTGTGATGGGGCTGGTATAGGGCTGTGATGGGGCTGGTATAGGGCTGTGATGGGGCTGGTATAGGACTGTGATGGAGCTGGTATAGGGCGGTGATGGGGCTGGTATTGGGATGTGATGGGGCTGGTATAGGGCTGTGATGGGGCTGGTATAGGGCTGTGATGGGGCTGGTATAGGGCTGTGATGGGGCTGGTATAGGACTGTGATGGAGCTGGTATAGGACTGTGACTGGACTGGTATAGGGCTGTGATGGGGCTGGTATAGGACTGTGACTGGACTGGTATAGGGCTGTGATGGGGCTGGTATAGGGCTGTGATGGGGCTGGTATAGGGCTGTGATGGGGCTGGTATAGGGCGGTGATGGGGCTGGTATTGGGATGTGATGGGGCTGGTATAGGGCTGTGATGGGGCTGGTATAGGGCTGTGATGGGGCTGGTATAGGGCTGTGATGGGGCTGGTATAGGACTGTGATGGAGCTGGTATAGGACTGTGACTGGACTGGTATAGGGCTGTGATGGGGCTGGTATAGGACTGTGACTGGACTGGTATAGGGCTGTGATGGGGCTGGTATAGGGCTGTGATGGGGCTGGTATAGGGCTGTGATGGGGCTGGTATCGGGCTGTGATGGGGCTGGTATAGGACTGTGATGGAGCTGGTATAGGGCGGTGATGGGGCTGGTATTGGGATGTGATGGGGCTGGTATAGGGCTGTGATGGGGCTGGTATAGGGCTGTGATGGGGCTGGTATAGGGCTGTGATGGGGCTGGTATAGGACTGTGATGGAGCTGGTATAGGACTGTGACTGGACTGGTATAGGGCTGTGATGGGGCTGGTATAGGACTGTGACTGGACTGGTATAGGGCTGTGATGGGGCTGGTATAGGGCTGTGATGGGGCTGGTATAGGGCTGTGATGGGGCTGGTATAGGGCGGTGATGGGGCTGGTATTGGGATGTGATGGGGCTGGTATAGGACTGTGATGGGGCTGGTATAGGGCTGTGATGGGGCTGGTATAGGGCTGTGATGGGGCTGGTATAGGACTGTGATGGAGCTGGTATAGGACTGTGACTGGACTGGTATAGGGCTGTGATGGGGCTGGTATAGGACTGTGACTGGACTGGTATAGGGCTGTGATGGGGCTGGTATAGGGCTGTGATGGGGCTGGTATAGGGCTGTGATGGGGCTGGTATAGGGCTGTGATGGGGCTGGTATAGGACTGTGATGGAGCTGGTATAGGGCGGTGATGGGGCTGGTATTGGGATGTGATGGGGCTGGTATAGGGCTGTGATGGGGCTGGTATAGGGCTGTGATGGGGCTGGTATAGGGCTGTGATGGGGCTGGTATAGGACTGTGATGGAGCTGGTATAGGACTGTGACTGGACTGGTATAGGGCTGTGATGGGGCTGGTATAGGACTGTGACTGGACTGGTATAGGGCTGTGATGGGGCTGGTATAGGGCTGTGATGGGGCTGGTATAGGGCTGTGATGGGGCTGGTATAGGGCGGTGATGGGGCTGGTATTGGGATGTGATGGGGCTGGTATAGGGCTGTGATGGGGCTGGTATAGGGCTGTGATGGGGCTGGTATAGGGCTGTGATGGGGCTGGTATAGGACTGTGATGGAGCTGGTATAGGACTGTGACTGGACTGGTATAGGGCTGTGATGGGGCTGGTATAGGGCTGTGATGGGGCTGGTATAGGACTATGATGGGGCTGGTATAGGGCTGTGATGGGGCTGGTATAGGACTGTGACTGGACTGGTATAGGGCTGTGATGGGGCTGGTATAGGGCTGTGATGGGGCTGGTATAGGACTATGATGGGGCTGGTATAGGGCTGTGATGGGGCTGGTATAGGACTGTGACTGGACTGGTATAGGGCTGTGATGGGGCTGGTATAGGGCTGTGATGGGGCTGGTATAGGGCTGTGATGGGGCTGGTATAGGGCTGTGATGGGGCTGGTATAAGACTGTGACTGGACTGGTATAGGGCTGTGATGGGGCTGGTATAGGGCTGTGATGGGGCTGGTATAGGGCTGTGATGGGGCTGGTATAGGGCTGTGATGGGGCTGGTATAGGACTGTGATGGAGCTGGTATAGGACTGTGACTGGACTGGTATAGGACTGTGATGGGGCTGGTATAGGACTGTGATGGGGCTGGTATAGGGCTGTGATGGGGCTGGTATAGGGCTGTGATGGGGCTGGTATAGGACTATGATGGGGCTGGTATAGGGCTGTGATGGGGCTGGTATTGGGCTGTGATGGGGCTGGTATAGGACTATGATGGGGCTGGTATAGGACTATGATGGGGCTGGTATTGGGCTGTGATGGGGCTGGTATAGGGCTGTGATGGGGCTGGTATAGGGCTGTGATGGGGCTGGTATAGGGCTGTGATGGGGCTGGTATAGGGCTGTGATGGAGCTGGTATAGGGCTGTGATGGGGCTGGTATAGGGCTGTGATGGGGCTGGTATAGGACTATGATGGGGCTGGTATAGGGCTGTGATGGGGCTGGTATTGGGCTGTGATGGGGCTGGTATAGGACTATGATGGGGCTGGTATAGGGCTGTGATGGGGCTGGTATAGGGCTGTGATGGGGCTGGTATTGGGATGTGATGGGGCTGGTATTGGGCTGTGATGGGGCTGGTATAGGGCTGAGATGGGGCTGGTATTGGGCTGTGATGGGGCTGGTATAAGACTATGATGGGGCTGGTATAGGACTATGATGGGGCTGGTATAGGGCTGTGATGGGGCTGGTATTGGGCTGTGATGGGGCTGGTATAGGACTATGATGGGGCTGGTATTGGAATATGATGGGGCTGGTATTGGGCTGTGATCGGGCTGGTATTGGGCTGTGATGGGGCTGGTATAAGACTATGATGGGGCTGGTATAGGGCTGTGATGGGGCTGTGATGGGGTTGGTATTGACTGGTATAGGGCTGTGATGGGGCTGGTATAGGTCTATGATGGGGCTGGTATTGGGCTGTGATGGGGCTGGTATAGGGCTGAGATGGGGCTGGTATTGGGCTGTGATGGGGCTGGTATAAGACTATGATGGGGCTGGTATAGGACTATGATGGGGCTGGTATAGGGCTGCGATGGGGCTGGTATAGGACTATGATGGGGCTGGTATAGGGCTGTGATGGGGCTGGTATAGGACTGTGATAGGGCTGGTATAGGACTGTGATGGGGCTGGTATAGGGCTGTGATGGGGCTGGTATAGGACTGTGATGGGGCTGGTATAGGGCTGTGATGGGGCTGGTATAGGCCTGTGATGGGGCTGGAATAGGGCAGTGATGGGGCTGGTATAGGCCTGTGATGGGGCTGGTATAGGACTGTGATGGGGCTGGTATAGGCCTGTGATGGGGCTGGTATAGGACTGTGATGGGGCTGGTATAGGCCTGTGATGGGGCTGGTATAGGCCTGTGATGGGGCTTGTATAGGACTGTGATGGGGCTGGTATAGGGCTGTGATGGGGCTGGTATTGGGCTGTGATGGGGCTGGTATAGGGCTGTGATGGGGCTGGTATAGGGCTGTGATGGGGCTGGTATAGGCCTGTGATGGGGCTGGTATAGGCCTGTGATGGGGCTTGTATAGGACTGTGATGGGGCTGGTATAGGCCTGTGATGGGGCTGGTATAGGACTGTGATGGGGCTGGTATAGGGCTGTGATGGGGCTGGTATTGGGCTGTGATGGGGCTGGTATTGGGCTCTGATGGGGCTGGTATAGGCCTGTGATGGGGCTGGAATAGGGCAGTGATGGGGCTGGTATAGGCCTGTGATGGGGCTGGTATAGGACTGTGATGGGGCTGGTATAGGCCTGTGATGGGGCTTGTATAGGACTGTGATGGGGCTGGTATAGGACTGTGATGGGGCTGGTATAGGGCTGTGATGGGGCTGGTATTGGGCTGTGATGGGGCTGGTATTGGGCTCTGATGGGGCTGGTATTGGGCTGTGATTGGGCTGTGATGGGGCTGGTATTGGGCTGTGATGGGGCTGGTATTGGGCTGTGATGGGGCTGTGATTGGGCTGTGATGGGGCTGGTATAGGGCTGTGATGGGGCTGGTATAGGGCTGTGATGGGGCTGGTATTGGGCTGTGATTGGGCTGTGATGGGGTTGGTATTGGGCTGTGATGGGGTTGGTATTGGGCTGTGATGGGGCTGGTATTGGGCTGTGATGGGGCTGGTATTGGGCTGTGATGGGGCTGGTATTGGGCTATGATGGGGTTGGTATTGGGCTGTGATGGGGCTGGTATTGGGCTGTGATGGGGCTGGTATAGGGCTGTGATGGGGCTGGTATTGGGCTGTGATGGGGCTGGTATTGGGCTGGTATTGGGCTGTGATGGGGTTGGTATAGGGCTGGTATAGGGCTGTGATGGGGCTGGTATAGGGCTGGTATAGGGCTGTGATGGGGCTGGAATAGGGCAGTGATGGGGCTGGTATAGGGCTGTGATGGGGCTGGTATAGGGCTGTGATGGGGTTGGTATAGGGCTGGTATAGGGCTGTGATGGGGCTGGTATAGGGCTGGTATAGGGCTGTGATGGGGCTGGAATAGGGCAGTGATGGGGCTGGTATAGGGCTGTGATGGGGCTGGTATAGGGCTGAGATGGGGCTTGTATAGGGCTGTGATGGGGCTGGTATAGGACTGTGATAGGGCTGGTATAGGACTGTGATGTGGCTGGTATTGGGCTGTGATTGGGCTGTGATGGGGTTGGTATTGGGCTGTGATGGGGTTGGTATTGGGCTGTGATGGGGCTGGTATTGGGCTGTGATGGGGCTGGTATTGGGCTGTGATGGGGCTGGTATTGGGCTATGATGGGGTTGGTATTGGGCTGTGATGGGGCTGGTATTGGGCTGTGATGGGGCTGGTATTGGGCTGTGATTGGGCTGTGATGGGGCTGGTATAGGGCTGGTATAGGGCTGTGATGGGGCTGGTATAGGGCTGGTATAGGGCTGTGATGGGGCTGGAATAGGGCAGTGATGGGGCTGGTATAGGGCTGTGATGGGGCTGGTATAGGGCTGAGATGGGGCTTGTATAGGGCTGTGATGGGGCTGGTATAGGACTGTGATAGGGCTGGTATAGGACTGTGATGGGGCTGGTATAGGGCTGGTATAGGGCTGTGATTGGGCTGGTATAGGGCTCTGATGGGGCTGGTATTGGGCTGTGATTGGGCTGTGATGGGGCTGGTATTGGGCTGTGATGGGGCTGGTATAGGGCTCTGATGGGGCTGGTATTGGGCTTTGATGGGGCTGGTATAGGGCTCTGATGGGGCTGGTATTGGGCTGTGATGGGGCTGGTATTGGGCTGTGATGGGGCTGTGATGGGGTTGGTATTGGGCTGTGATGGGGCTGGTATAGGGCTGTGACTGGACTGGTATAGGGCTGGTATAGGGCTGTGACTGGACTGGTATAGGGCTGGTATAGGTCTGTGATGGGGCTGGTATAGGGCTGTGATGGGGCTGGTATAGGGCTGTGATGGGGCTGGTATAGGGCTGGTATAGGGCTGTGACTGGACTGGTATAGGGCTGGTATAGGTCTGTGATGGGGCTGGTATAGGGCTGTGATGGGGCTGGTATAGGGCTGTGATGGGGCTGGTATAGGGCTGGTATAGGGCTGTGATGGGGCTGGTATAGGGCTGGTATAGGGCTGTGATGGGGCTGGTATAGGGCTGGTATAGGGCTGTGATGGGGCTGGTATAGGGCTGTGATGGGGCTGGTATAGGGCTGTGATGGGGCTGGTATAGGGCTGTGATGGGGCTGGTATAGGGCTGTGATGGGGCTGGTATAGGGCTGTGATGGGGCTGGTATAGGGCTGTGATGGGGCTGGTATAGGGCTGGTATAGGGCTGTGATGGGGCTGGTATAGGGCTGTGATGGGGCTGGTATAGGGCTGTGATGGGGCTGGTATTGGGCTGTGACTGGACTGGTATAGGACTGTGATGGGGCTGGTATAGGACTGTGATGGGGCTGGTATAGGGCTGTGATGGGGCTGGTATAGGGCTATGATGGGGCTGGTATAGGACTATGATGGGGCTGGTATAGGGCTGTGATGGGGCTGGTATAGGACTATGATGGGGCTGGTATAGGACTATGATGGGGCTGGTATAGGGCTGTGATGGGGCTGGTATTGGGCTGTGATGGGGCTGGTATAGGACTATGATGGGGCTGGTATAGGGCTGTGATGGGGCTGGTATAGGACTATGATGGGGCTGGTATAGGACTATGATGGGGCTGGTATAGGGCTGTGATGGGGCTGGTATAGGACTATGATGGGGCTGGTATAGGGCTGTGATGGGGCTGGTATAGGACTATGATGGGGCTGGTATAGGGCTGTGATGGGGCTGGTATAGGACTATGATGGGGCTGGTATAGGGCTGTGATGGGGCTGGTATAGGACTATGATGGGGCTGGTATAGGACTATGATGGGGCTGGTATAGGACTATGATGGGGCTGGTATAGGGCTGTGATGGGGTTGGTATTGGGCTGTGATGGGGCTGGTATTGGGCTGTGATGGGGCTGGTATTGGGCTGTGATGGGGCTGGTATAGGACTATGATGGGGCTGGTATAGGACTATGATGGGGCTGGTATAGGACTATGATGGGGCTGGTATAGGGCTGTGATGGGGTTGGTATTGGGCTGTGATGGGGCTGGTATTGGGCTGTGATGGGGCTGGTATTGGGCTGTGATGGGGCTGGTATTGGGCTGTGATGGGGCTGGTATTGGGCTGTGATGGGGCTGGTATTGGGCTGTGATGGGGCTGGACTACCCAACGCAGAGATAATGTCCGCAGGAAGATATCTGAGGACAGGTTTGCGTCATTAGACTAAACATTGTGAATGATGTTGGCAAGGTGTGAATGAGATAATTAGGTGATTGTTGAAAGGATAAGGAAGGATCAGGGAGTTAAGGAGTCAGTCCAGGGCAAATAGCTGAGATACAGAAATCCAGCTGACTACTAGGAAGTCCTGGCAACACCCAACCAAGGTGCCAGATCACCACAATACCAGGAAAACACAGCATAAGACAAAGGAAGCGTTAGAATCAAACCAAAACTTTATTAGTCACATACAACAAGTGTAGACTTTACCATGAAATGCTGACTTACAAGCCCTTAACCAACAGTACAGTTCAAGAAGAAGAAAATATTTACCAAGTAAACTAAAATAAAAAGTTCTAATAAAAAGTAACACAATCAGAATCAGAATAACAATAACGAGGCTCTATACAGGGGGCACCGGTACCGAGTCAGTCTGGAGGCTCTATACAGGGGGCACCGGTACCGAGTCAGTCTGGAGGCTCTATACAGGGGGCACCGGTACCGAGTCAGTCTGGAGGCTCTATACAGGGGGCACCGGTACCGAGTCAGTCTGGAGGCTCTATACAGGGGGCACCGGTACCGAGTCAGTCTGGAGGCTCTATACAGGGGGCACCTTTACCGAGTCAGTGTGGAGGCTATATACAGGGGGCACCTTTACCGAGTCAGTCTGGAGGCTCTATACAGGGGGCACCGGTACCGAGTCAGTCTGGAGGCTATATACAGGGGGTACCGGTACCGAGTCAGTCTGGAGGCTCTATACAGGGGGCACCGGTACCGAGTCAGTCTGGAGGCTATATACAGGGGGCACCGGTACGGAGTCAGTCTGGAGGCTCTATACAGGGGGCACCGGTACCGAGTCAGTCTGGAGGCTCTATATAGGGGGTACCGGTACCGAGTCAGTCTGGAGGCTCTATACAGGGGGCACCGGTACCGAGTCAGTCTGGAGGCTATATACAGGGGGCACCGGTACCGAGTCAGTCTGGAGGCTATATACAGGGGGTACCGGTACGGAGTCAGTGTGGAGGCTATATACAGGGGGCACCGGTACAGAGTCAGTGTGGAGGCTATATACAGGGGGTACCGGTACGGAGTCAGTGTGGAGGCTATATACAGGGGGTACCGGTACGGAGTCAGTGTGGAGGCTATATACAGGGGGCACCGGTACCGTGTCAGTTTGGAGGCTATATACAGGGGGTACCGGTACAGAGTCAATGTGGAGGCTATATACAGGGGGTACCGGTACCGTGTCAGTTTGGAGGCTATATACAGGGGGTACCGGTACTGAGTCAATGTGGAGGCTATATACAGGGGGCACCGGTACAGAGTCAGTGTGGAGGCTATATACAGGGGGCACCGGTACCGTGTCAGTTTGGAGGCTATATACAGGGGGCACCGGTACAGAGTCAATGTGGAGGCTATATACAGGGGGCACCGGTACAGAGTCAGTGTGCAGGGGTACAGGCTAGTTGAGGTAATCTGTGCATGTAGGTGGGGGCGAAGTGACTATGCATAGGTAACTAACAAACAGCTTGTAGCAGCAGTGTATAAGGGGAGGATGGGGGGGAGGTCAATGTAAATTGTGGTGATTTTTATGAACTGTTCAGCACTGCCGTGTGGTAGCAGAAAACAGTCCATAACTTGGGTGACTGGAGTCTCTGACAATTTTATGGGCTTTCCTCTTACACCGCCTGTTATACAGGTCCTGGATGGCAGGAAGCTTGGCCCCAGTGATGTACTGTACACACTACACTCTGTAGCGCCTTACGGTCAGAATGCTCTCGATGGTGCAGCTGTAGAACCTTTTGAGGATCTGGGGACCCATGTCAAATCTTTTCAGTCTCCTGAGGGGGAAAAGGTGATGTCGTGCCCTCTTCACGACTGTCTTGGTGTGTTTGGACCATGATAGTTTGTTGGTGATGTGGACACCAAGGAACTTGAAACTCTCGACCCGCTCCACTACAGCCCCGTCGATGTTAATAAGGGTCTGTTCGGCCTGTTCCTTTTCCTGTAGTCCACGATCAGCTCCTTAGTCTTGCCCACATTGAGGGAGAGGTTGTTGTCCTGGCACCACACTGCCAGGTCTCTGACCTCCTCCCTATAGGCTGTCTCATCGTTGTCGGTGATCAGGCCTACCACTGTTATGTCATCAGTATACTTAATGATGGTGTTGGAGTCGCGTTTGGCCACACAGTCGTGGGTGAACAGGTAGTACAGGAGGGGACTAAGTACACTCCCCTGAGGGGCCCAAGTGTTGAGGATCAGCGTGGCAGACGTGTTGTTGCCTACCCTCACCACCTGGGGGCGGCCCTCAGGAAGTCCAGGATCCAGTTGCAGAGGGAGGTGTTTAGTCTCAGGGTCCTTAGCTTAGTGATGAGCTTCGTGGGCACTATGGTGTTGAACGCTGAGCTGTAGTCAATGAACAGCATTCTCACATAGGGGTTCCTTTTGTCCAGGTGGGAAAGGGCAGTGTGGAGTGCGATTGAGATTGCATCATCTGTGGATCTGTTGGGGCGGTATGCTAATTGGAGTGGGTCCGGGATGTCTGGGAGGATGCTGTTGACGTGAGCCTTAACCAGCCTTTCAAAGCACTTCATAGCTACCGAAGTGAGTGCCCCGGGGCGGTAATCATTTAGGCAGGTCACCTTGGCGTTCTTGGGCACTTTGTCTTGTGAAAGATTCTCACAGTAAACGGTTGGGTATCTCCCTTCGCAGGTCCGAAATACGACTGACGCTTTGGTGACATAGAGTTTCAAAGGGACCTGGTCGAGGACATTTTGAGGTGGAAGTTTAAAATGGATTCATTGTGTTCATGCTATTCAGTTTGTTTTTGATTGAAGTCAACCCCCAGAGTTCAGGATGGAGGAAAGGAGAGGACTCTCAGCAGTAGCTCCAGTGTTTAGGATGGAGGAGAGGAGAGGACTCTCAGCAGTAGCTCCAGTGTTTAGGATGGAGGAGAGGAGAGGACTCTCAGCAGTAGCTCCAGTGTTTAGGATGGAGGAGAGGAGAGGACTCTCAGCAGTAGCTCCAGTGTTTAGGATGGAGAAGAGGAGAGGACTCTCAGCAGTAGCTCCAGTGTTTAGGATGGAGGAGAGGAGAGGACTCTCAGCAGTAGCTCCAGTGTTTAGGATGGAGGAGAGGAGAGGACTCTCAGCAGTAGCTCCAGTGTTTAGGATGGAGGAGAGGAGAGGACTCTCAGCAGTAGCTCCAGTGTTTAGGATGGAGGAGAGGAGAGGACTCTCAGCAGTAGCTCCAGTGTTTAGGATGGAGGAGAGGATAGGACTCTCAGCAGTAGCTCCAGTGTTTAGGATGGAGAAGAGGAGAGGACTCTCAGCAGTAGCTCCAGTGTTTAGGATGGAGGAGAGGAGAGGACTCTCAGCAGTAGCTCCAGTGTTTAGGATGGAGGAGAGGAGAGGACTCTCAGCAGTAGCTCCAGTGTTTAGGATGGAGGAGAGGAGAGGAGAGGACTCTCAGCAGTAGCTCCAGTGTTTAGGATGGAGAAGAGGAGAGGAGAAGACTCTCAGCAGTAGCTCCAGTGTTTAGGATGGAGAAGAGGAGAGGAGAGGACTCTCAGCAGTAGCTCCAGTGTTTAGGATGGAGAAGAGGAGAGGACTCTCAGCAGTAGCTCCAGTGTTTAGGATGGAGAAGAGGAGAGGACTCTCAGCAGTAGTTCCAGTGTTTAGGATGGAGAAGAGGAGAGGACTCTCAGCAGTAGCTCCAGTGTTTAGGATGGAGGAGAGGAGAGGACTCTCAGCAGTAGCTCCAGTGTTTAGGATGGAGAAGAGGAGAGGACTCTCAGCAGTAGCTCCAGTGTTTAGGATGGAGAAGAGGAGAGGAGAGGACTCTCAGCAGTAGCTCCAGTGTTTAGGATGGAGAAGAGGAGAGGAGAGGACTCTCAGCAGTAGCTCCAGTGTTTAGGATGGAGAAGAGGAGAGGAGAGGACTCTCAGCAGTAGCTCCAGTGTTTAGGATGGAGAAGAGGAGAGGAGAGGACTCTCAGCAGTAGCTCCAGTGTTTAGGATGGAGAAGAGGAGAGGGCTCTCAGCAGTAGCTCCAGTGTTTAGGATGGAGAAGAGGAGAGGAGAGGACTCTCAGCAGTAGCTCCAGTGTTTAGGATGGAGAAGAGGAGAGGAGAGGACTCTCAGCAGTAGCTCCAGTGTTTAGGATGGAGAAGAGAAGAGGAGAGGACTCTCAGCAGTAGCTCCAGTGTTTAGGATGGAGAAGAGGAGAGGACTCTCAGCAGTAGCTCCAGTGTTTAGGATGGAGAAGAGGAGAGGAGAGGACTCTCAGCAGTAGCTCCAGTGTTTAGGATGGAGGAGAGGAGAGGAGAGAACTGTCAGCAGTAGCTCCAGTGTTTAGGATGGAGAAGAGGAGAGGACTCTCAGCAGTAGCTCCAGTGTTTAGGATGGAGAAGACGAGAGGAGAGGACTCTCAGCAGTAGCTCCAGTGTTTAGGATGGAGAAGAGGAGAGGAGAGAACTGTCAGCAGTAGCTCCAGTGTTTAGGATGGAGAAGAGGAGAGGAGAGGACTCTCAGCAGTAGCTCCAGTGTTTAGGATGGAGAAGAGGAGAGGACTCTCAGCAGTAGCTCCAGTGTTTAGGATGGAGAAGAGGAGAGGACTCTCAGCAGTAGCTCCAGTGTTTAGGATGGAGAAGAGGAGAGGAGAGGACTCTCAGCAGTAGCTCCAGTGTTTAGGATGGAGGAGAGGAGAGGACTCTCAGCAGTAGCTCCAGTGTTTAGGATGGAGAAGAGGAGAGGAGAGGACTCTCAGCAGTAGCTCCAGTGTTTAGGATGGAGAAGAGGAGAGGAGAGGACTCTCAGCAGTAGCTCCAGTGTTTAGGATGGAGAAGAGGAGAGGAGAGGACTCTCAGCAGTAGCTCCAGTGTTTAGGATGGAGAAGAGGAGAGGAGAGGACTCTCAGCAGTAGCTCCAGTGTTTAGGATGGAGAAGAGGAGAGGACTCTCAGCAGTAGCTCCAGTGTTTAGGATGGAGAAGAGGAGAGGAGAGGACTCTCAGCAGTAGCTCCAGTGTTTAGGATGGAGGAAAGGAGAGGAGAGAACTCTCAGCAGTAGCTCCAGTGTTTAGGATGGAGAAGAGGAGAGGAGAGGACTCTCAGCAGTAGCTCCAGTGTTTAGGATGGAGAAGAGGAGAGGAGAGGACTCTCAGCAGTAGCTCCAGTGTTTAGGATGGAGAAGAGGAGAGGACTCTCAGCAGTAGCTCCAGTGTTTAGGATGGAGAAGAGGAGAGGACTCTCAGCAGTAGCTCCAGTGTTTAGGATGGAGAAGAGGAGAGGAGAGGACTCTCAGCAGTAGCTCCAGTGTTTAGGATGGAGGAAAGGAGAGGAGAGAACTCTCAGCAGTAGCTCCAGTGTTTAGGATGGAGAAGAGGAGAGGAGAGGACTCTCAGCAGTAGCTCCAGTGTTTAGGATGGAGAAGAGGAGAGGAGAGGACTCTCAGCAGTAGCTCCAGTGTTTAGGATGGAGAAGAGGAGAGGAGAGGACTCTCAGCAGTAGCTCCAGTGTTTAGGATGGAGAAGAGGAGAGGACTCTCAGCAGTAGCTCCAGTGTTTAGGATAGAGAAGACGATAAGACTCTCAGCAGTAGCTCCAGTGTTTAGGATGGAGAAGACGAGAAGACTCTCAGCAGTAGCTCCAGTGTTTAGGATGGAGAAGACGAGAAGACTCTCAGCTGTAGCTCCAGTGTTTAGGATGGAGAAGACGAGAAGACTCTCAGCAGTAGCTCCAGTGTTTAGAATGGAGAAGACGAGAAGACTCTCAGCATGTCACTGTGTAATGTAGCCAACGTAGTGTAAATGTCAGGTCAACAGTTCAATAAAAATGGAAGCTTGAGTAGAAGTATCCAGTGGTTTAGCTGACCGTGAGTATCCATTCTTAAAATAAAAATGTTTAACCTTTATTTAACTAAGCATTAGAAAGCCTTTTCGAATACCAAGTGATTCAGCTGCTTGACTTTCTGACCTTGATGGTTCGTTAAAGTTGACCCTCTTTAAGGGCAAAAGTCCATGTAGAAAACGTCAGATGGACCAGACAAGGTCGTCTAATCACTGCTGTTGAGTTCAACGCTCCAGATGACCTACTGGAGGGCAAAAGTCTATTATGAAGAACTCCCACAACACCGCCCCCCACCCCACCCCTTCACCCACCCCTCCATCCACCACACCGCCCCATAACACCTCCCCCCCAGTCCTCCACCCAGCACACCGCCCCCTCCACACCACCCCCTCCACCCCTCACCCCCTCCACCCCTCCCTCATCAACCATCTCTTATTAGCACCAAACTGTCCTGTAGGTCCTGACGCCATGTTTCCTCTCTCCCTCTATTTCCAGGGGTTAACTCCGCCTCTTACACCCTGCAGCTTTACCCACAAACCCATTTACTACTCCGCTGACTCCATCTCTTCCGTCTCCGCCGTATTAAAACGACATCATCAATAATGGACGTTATCAATCACAGGCCGTTGACCGGCCAACCTTACTCCCCCAAACGGATGAGTTCCGGGCTTTGTGTTGTGTAGCGCTACGCTGATGCAGTGATGCAGTGATGCAGGGTCAGGCTTGGACAGGTTACCAGATAACGCGTGGGAAGGTATCAGGCCTACGTCCCCCAAATGGCTCCCTATTCCCTACGTAGTGTGCACTACTTTTGACCATAGGGCCCATAGAGAATAGGGTGCCTTGTCGGAACTCAGTTCCTTCCTCTTATCATCACTATGCCTCTGAGCTGTGGTTATATTTCATATTTTTTACATTTCACATAATAACCGAATCCCCCTCCCACTGCCCTTCGTGCTCCCTAGCCCCTACCTGACAGAACTGAACAAGGGCAATATATCCCCCTCCCACTGCCCTTCGTGCTCCCTAGTCCCTACCTGACAGAACTGAACAAGGACAATATATCCCCCTCCCACTGCCCTTCGTGCTCCCTAGCACCTA
>NW_027008874.1:0-35000 GCF_036934945.1 Oncorhynchus masou masou
GCCTTTCGTTCAGTTGCACATGTACTGAGAGACAGACAGACAGACAGACAGACAGACAGACAGACAGGCAGGCAGGCAGACAGACAGGCAGGTAGACAGGCAGACAGACAGACAGACAGACAGACAGACAGACAGACAGACAGACAGACAGACAGACAGACAGGCCAGTCAGACAGACAGACAGACAGACAGAACCAACTAATTTGACTGATATATGGATCTCATAACCCGTGGGATTCTCCGCCCCACAGTCATTTTACTTCTTATTTCTTTAAGTGGTTTATTGGCAGGGCAGTCAGTATACTTGCCAAGGCATTATGGTATCACATTCATTCTCTCTCTCTCTCTCTCTCTCTCTCTCTCTCTCTCTCTCTCTCTCTCTCTCTCTCTCGTGCTCTCTCTCTCGTGCTCACTCTCTCATGCTCTCTCTCTCTCTCTCGTGCTCTCTCTCTCTCTGTGCTCTCTCTCTCTCTCGTCTCTCTCTCGTCTCTCTCTCTCTCTCTCTCTCGTGCTCTCTCTCTCGTGCTCTCTCTCTCGTGCTCTCTCTCTCTCTCTCTCTCTGTGCTCTCTCTCTCATGCTCTCTCATGCTCTCTCTATCTCTCTCTCTCTCTCTCTCTCATTTCTCTTTCTCCCTCTCTCTCTCTCTCTCTCATGCTCTCTCTCTCCCTTCTGACATTGGGGTTAATTCCAGGATGGGGTGGTTTGGTGCCATACTGCTTGAGACTCGGGGGATGGGCTGTGAGCTAACGATGTTTTGACAAGCAGAGAGAGGGTGAGGGGGGTTGAGGGATTGAGAAATATGCGGAGAAACAGTTTGTTTGTGATAGGAGTCAGGGTCGGGCCAGCATTCAGTACATTAGTGTTTCTTAAGTTCTAGGTAAAAAACAGTTTTAGGAAACAAAATTGGGAAACACAGGATTGGAAAATATTGCAATACTGTTGGTCCAAACCAAGTCAACAACTCTGAAAGGGCCAATCTTTGATTTATTCATTTGTGGTACATCCAATTTATAATATATAGGCATTGATTTGAATATAAATTCTGAATATTCAAAGACTATCCTAATATAGTTGCTTCAATAGACCAAACCCAATCTCTCTTATGGTGAATCAACATGATGAATCTCTCTCTTATGCGGTGAATCAACATGATGATCATCTCTCTTAGCAGTGAATCAACATGATGAATAAACAAAGCAGTGAATCAACATGATGAATCAGCCAAACCCAATCTCTCTTATGCTGAATCAACATGATGAATCAACCAAACCCAATCTCTCTTATGATGAATCAACATGATGAATAAACCAAACCCAATCTCTCTTATGCTGAATCAACATGAATCAACATGATGAATCAACCAAATAAACCAAGAAGCCCAATCTCTCTTATGCAGTGAATCAACATGATGATCAACCAAACTCAATCTCTCTTATGCAGTGAATCAACATGATGAATAAACAAACTCAATCTCTCTTATGCAGTGAATCAACATGATGAATCAACCAAACTCAATATGAAGTGAATCAACATGATGAATCAACCAAACTCAATATCTCTTATGCAACATGATGAATCAACAAACTCAATCTCTCTTATGCAGTGAATCAACATGATGAATCAGCCAAACTCAATATCTCTGTGCAGTGAATCAACATGATGAATCAACCAAACCAATCTCTCTTATGCAGTGAATCAAATGAATCAACCAAGCCCAATCTCTCGTATGCAGTGAATCAACATGATGAATAAACAAACCCAATCTCTCTTATGCAGTGAATCAACATGATGAATATAAATCCCAATCTCTATGCAGTGAATCGCTTGATGTCCAAACCCAATCTCTCTTATGCAAATCAACATGATGGCCAAACTAATTCTCTTATGCAGTGGTCCCATAATCAAGCCCAATCTCTCTTATGCAGTCAATCTATGCAGTGAATCAACATGACTGAATCAGCCAAATCTCTCTTATGGTGAATCAACATGATGATCAAACCCAATCTCTCTTATGCAAGGATGAATCAATCAGGTCCTGGTTAGTTGAGTCAGTAACTGAAAGGTTGTTGGATCAAATCCCCAAGCTGTCAAGGTACAAATCTGTAGGCAATTAACCCACTGTTCCTAGGCCGTCATTGTAAATAAGAATGTGTTCTTAACTGACTTGCCTAGTTAAATAAAGGTTAAATAACAAAGTAATCAACAGGATGACTCAGCCAAACCCAAGAGGAGGACAGCTGGAGAGGAAGGGGTAGAGAAGGGGGCTGCTGTGTGCTGGATGAAATATGAAGATGTTGCCACAATGTTTAGCTGTGTTTGACCCATATCTAGGCATCAGCACAAGCATGACAGCTGACTTCATCATGGATGGTATCATTAGACTGTAGCAGGTTTACTGTGACTTATCTTGTTTACTCACTTGTTCTCTGTGCTTTTAATCTGTAAATCACCCATTTGTCACATCAGGATTCGCCTTTGAGGCCTCATGGTGGATATTACTCCGAGAGAGATGACGGAAATGTGATACGGAAGGAGAGACAGTTGGTTTTAAAACTGAGGACTGGGCTGGGGCTGGTTGAAGAGATGGGAAGAAAGGTTGACAGAATGGCAGACTTTTGAAAGAGGACTGAAGGGAAGGGCAGACTGTTGAAAGAGGACTGAAGGGAAGGGCAGACTGTTGAAAGAGGACTGAAGGAAGGGGCAGACTGTTGAAGAGGACTGAAGGGAAGGGCAGACTGTTGAAAGAGGACTGAAGGGAAGGGCAGACTGTTGAAAGAGGACTGAAGGGAAGGGCAGACTGTTGAAAGAGGAAGGGCAGACTGTTGAAGGGAAGGGCAGACTGTTGAAAGAGGACTGAAGGGAAGGGCAGACTGTTGAAAGAGGACTGAAGGGAAGGGCAGACTGTTGAAAGAGGACTGAAGGGAAGGGCAGACTGTTGAAAGAGGACTGAAGGGAAGGGCAGACTGTTGAAAGAGGACTGAAGGGAAGGGCAGACTGTTGAAAGAGGACTGAAGGGAAGGGCAGATGAAGGGAAAGGGAAGGGCAGATTGTTGAAAGAGGACTGACTGTTGAAAGAGGACTGAAGGGAAGGGCAGACTGTTGCAAGAGGACTGAAGGGAAGGGCAGACTGTTGAAAGAGGACTGAAGGGAAGGGCAGACTGTTGAAAGAGGACTGAAGGGAAGGGCAGATTGAAAGAGGACTGAATGAGGAGAGAAAGACAGTTGGAGGAAGGTTGAAAGTGAGAAAGAGACAGATGGATGGGAGGAAAAGGGGCAAAAATGAAAATGGAGAAATGAAAGGGATATTTTCACTGTCTGTTCTTGGGACAGTGTTTATTAGCTTTGATCTATTTTATCTCTGAGCCTGAAGCCCTCTCACCTCTTCTCTCTCTCTCTCTTCTCTCTCTCTCTCTCTCTCTCTCTCTCTCTCTCTCTCTCTCACCTCTTCTTCTCTCTCTTCTCTCTCTCTCTCTCTCTCTCTATCTATCTCTCTCCCCCTCACCTTACCTCTTCTCTCTCTCTCTATCTATCTCTCTCCCCCTCCCACCTTACCTCTTCTCTCTCCCTCACTCTCTTTTCTCTCCCCCCTTGCCTCTCTCCACCCTCCTGGTTGTCACTGTTCACGCTGCGTTGAGAGAGTGTAAATTGTGTTTCTTTAAATATCTGTGCCTTCCTTAAACGCATAGCTGTGTGGGGCGGAGGAGCTTTTATCTCCTGTCTACCAAGGAGAATCCCAGTACTCACAGTACTCACAGTAGTCAGTACAGCTCCTAGAGAGAGACAGGTTAGGGATCTGTTCAGGAACATATCATATATGCTGCAAACCGGGGATAGTAAGCTGTGGTTGAGTCCCAATAATCTCTCCTGAAGTGTGCACTCACTTGCTCACTACCCCCACACATGTAAAGCACTGTATTAGTGCAGGCATGTGCTAGACTACAGGGAATTTCCATATACCAGTCACGAAGGGAAGTGAAAAAGTGGCCACTTTTGGAGAAAGAATTCAACCCCCTGTCGTCTACTCACTGGGTGAAAAAAGAGCAATTGAAAAGCAGGCAACTTATTTCCATGGTAGGGGGGGAAGTAGGAGTTATTACAGCAATACTAAAGGAATTCTTAAAAGCGTGTAATGTTGTTTGCTTGCATTTCCTCTTTCATGTTCCGACCGGAGTTCCGCTCACGGAACTCTTAGAACACACAGATGTTCTTCAAGAAGTAAAAAAAAAAAAATCTGTTTCACCGTCGGTGTGAGGAAGTGATATCGGCTACGCTGTGGATTTAAAACTGTCTACCGCTGACAATTTCTGTTCTAATTAGACTATTTATAAATACCATATTTACAGAGGTGAGCAGCTTTCTTTGAGGCATGTCTGGTTCTATATTTGTGATACATTCCAAATGGCATCCTAATCCCTTTATAGTGCACTGGTTTTTTCACTATAAAGGGAAGAGGGTGCCATTTGGGACTCAACTACATATACGTTTCTGGTCTTGTTAATTCTTCTCTGTAATTAAGGGGTATTTTGTGTCCAGCAAACATGAGACATTATAGGGAGTGCACTTTTGGTCCGACAGTGCCTCTTCCCCCTCAGGAGGTTGAAAACATTTGTCATGGGCCCTCAAATCCTCAAAAAGTTCTACAGCTGTACCGTTGAGTGCATATTGACTGGCTGCATCACTGCCTGATATGGCAATAGCACCGCATTGTATCGCATGGTTCTACAGAGGGTGGTGCGGACAGCCCAGTACATCACTGGTGCCCGAGCTCTCTGCCATCCAGGACATCTGTATCAGGCGGTGTGGTAGGAAAGCCCAGAAAATCGTTCAAGAGTCCAACCACCCAAGTCATAGACTATTCTCTCTGCTTCCGTGTGGCAGGTGGTACCAGAGCATCAAGTCTGGCACCAACAGGCTCTTAAACAGCTTCTATCCCCGAGCAATAAGACAGATAAATAGCTAACTAAATAGCTACACAGACCATCTGAGTTAACCTTGTATCCTCATTGACCTTTTATCATTTAAATGTTTGTCTCTATGCACACACACACACACACACACACACACACACACACACACACACACACACACACACACACACACACGCTATCTCCATCATCTTCTCACTCACACATAACATGCACGTACATTTATACTGACTCGACACACCCACTCACATACGAGCTGCTGCTACTCTGTTTATCTTAAATCCTGTTGCCTAGTCACCTTACACACAAATCTACCTCCATCACTCCAGTATCCCTGCACATACTAAATATGGTACTGACCCTGTATATAGTATGCTTACTTACTTATTGTGTTCTTCATAGTTCTTTGAGTTTGCAAGAAAGGCATTTCACTGTACTTGTGCGTGTGACATTAAAACACAGTGTCATGAACTCTGGGGTCCTCCCATTTTCTGGTGCATGTAAAGCTTATTTCCTGCATTTCTACCCAATCTTATATAACCCATGGCCCTTCTAGACGTCTCTATTTAGGAGTGTTGTTAAAAGTACCCAATTGTCGTGCTTGAGTAAAAGTAAAGATACCTTAATAGAAAATGACTCACGTAAAATTGAAAGTGAATACTAATTAAGTAAAAGTCTAAAAGTATTTGGTTTTAAATATACTTAAGTATCGAAAGAAACTGCAATTGCTAAAATACACATAAATATCAAAAGTAAAAGTATAAATAATTTCAATTTCCTTACATGAAGCAAACCCGGATGGCATCATTTTCTTGCTTTTAAAATGTATGATAGCCGGGGTATGCTCCAACACATCATTTACACACAAAGCATGTGTTTAGTGAGTGCCAGATCAGGGGCAGTAGGGATCACTACCAGTCAAAAGTCACTACCAGTCAAAAGTCACTACCAGTCAAAAGTCACTACCAGTCAAAAGTCACTACCAGTCAAAGGTCACTACCAGTCAAAAGTTTGGACACACTTACTCATTCCAGGGTTTCTTTATTTTGACTATTTTCTACATTGTCGAATAATAGTGAAGACATTAAAACTATGAAATAACACATATGGAATCATGTAGTAACCAAAAAAAGTGTTAAACAAATCAAAATGTATTTTAGATTCTCCGAAGTAGCCACCTTTTCCATTGATGACAGCTTTACACACGCTTGGCATTCTCTCAACCAGCTTCATGAGGTAGTCACCCGGAATGGATTTCAGTTAATTAACAGGTGTGCTTTGTTAAAAGCTAATTTGTAGAGTTTCTTTCCTTCCTAATGCATTTGAAACAATCAGTTGTGTTGTGACAAGTGAAGGGTGATATACAGAAGAGAGCCCTATTTGGTAAAATACCAAGTCCAGATTATATAAAGAACAGCTGAAATAAACAAAGAGCAATTACAGTCCATCATTACTTTAAGACATGAAGATCAGTCAATCTGGAAAATTTCAATATCTGGTGCAGTCGCAAAAACCATCGAGCTGATGATGAAACTGGTTCTCATGAGTTCCGCCACAGTAAGACCCAGAGTTATGTGGTGGAATATTTTAATCACGTGAGAGAGACTGTAATTTCTTCAAACAGTCATCTTTATTCAATGTCGATTCATTATTGCAGTAATGAAACCAGTCAACCCAACTGTTGGGCCGAACTGATAATGAAAAACAGAGATCTTATATAGGACCAGAAAAAATGCTTAGTCAGCCTGGTTGCACTCCTCCCATAAGCCACCCTCGTCCATCTCCTGGTTATTTACACGGATGTTGTTTTACCCCCAACCTGGCTTGGTTTCCCAGATGCCAGGAAGATGAGACAATGAGGTGTTGTTCTCAACTCTGCCAGGCTTTCTCTATCTCGACATCTTGTCTATGGAATGCCTGCTTTGGGCTTTATCACCAAGTTATTGTCTGCTCAAGCTATGTCAAGCAAAACCCATTCACTTGACCATACGCCCAGACTAACTGCAGGAAGATAGAGTGGAAACCATCTCTTTACAGACACACAGAATTAAACAGAACAGAAATGTCCTACTATTTGTTAAGTATATAATCGTTAACTTATAATATCAAACAAATCAGGAAAATAAGTAATTTTTCTATCACAGTTACCTCTGCTGCAGAGGATACGTTCATTAGAGTTACCAGCCTCAGAAATCGGCAATTAACTGCACCTCAGATTGCACCTCACAGAGAAACAGACATGTCTCAACATCAACTGTTCAGAGGTGAATTTGGTAATCAGGTCTTCAAGGTCGAATTGCTGCAACAACAAAACAAACACTACTAAAGAACATCAATAAGAAGAAGAGACTTGCTTGGGCCAAGAAATACGAATAATGGATATTAGACTGGTGGAAATATGTCCTTAGGTCTGATGAGTCCAAATGCGCGATTTTTGGTTCCAACCGCCATGTCTATGTGAAACACAGAGTAAGTTAATGGATGATCTCCACATGTGTGGTTCCCACCGTGAAGCATGGAGGAGGAGGTGTGATGGTCTGGGGATGCTTTGCTGGTGACTCTGTCTGTGATTTATTTAGAATTCAAGGCACACTTAACCAGCATGGCTACCATAGTATTCTGCAGCGATACGTCATCCCATCTGGGTTGTGCTTAGTGGGACTATCATTTGTTTTTCAACAGGACAATGACCAAAAACACACCTCCAGGCTGTGTAAGGGCTACTTGACCAAGAAGGAGAGTGCTGCATCAGATGACCTGGCCTCCACAATCACCCGACGTCAACCCAATTGAGATGGTTTGGGATTAGTTGGACCACAGAGTGAAAGAAAAGCAGCCAACAAGTGCTCAGCATATATGGGGATTCCTTCAAGACTGTTGGAAAAGCATTCTTCATGAAGCTGGTTGAGAGAATGCCAAGAGTGTACAAAGCTGTCATCAAGGCAAAGGGAGGCTACTATGAAGAATCTGAAATCTATTTAAATTTGTTTGACACTTTTTTGGTTACTACATGATTCCATAGGTGTTACTTCATAGTTTTTATGTCTTCACTATTATTCTACAATGTAGAAAATAGTAAAGATAAAGATAAACCCTTGAATGAGTAGGTGTGTCAAAACGTTTGACTGGTGCTGTATGTCTGAATGTTGGAGTGTGCCCTTGGCTATCTGTACATGAAAAATAAAATGGTGCCATCTGGTTTGCTTATATAGAAGGAATTTGAAAATAATTATACTTTTTGTGCTTTTGATACTTAAGTATATTTTAAGCCAAATACTTTGACTTTTCCTCAAGTAAAATTTTACTGGGTGACATACATTTTCTATGAGGTTGCCTTTACGTTTACTCAAGTATGACAATTGGGTACTTTTTCCACCACTGCTGAAGTAGAACTTTCAACTATTTTTACTTAAGTACTCCACAGGTATGTAGAACAACAAAAAGTAAGCAAAAATGCCCACAATTATCAAGCTAGACATGAGATCATTATTAAATATGTTTAAGTGATTGATAAGACTGAACTAGATCAATGATAATTCAATAATCTGTTTAACAGTCTGATGGCCGATATGGTGTCTCACCTTGAACCAATAGCCTAACAATGAGCAACTCTTACAGATAAAGTACAAAGACTTAACTTTTGTCTTTGTCTTTATTAAGAAATCCTCGATTTCAAATTTCAGCCAGAACCGCCCAGCCAGCCTGAGCCGCATTCACACCCAACCCCTACTAGTTTAGTCAATAACTCAACTGAACTCTCTCCCTGACCCCCACCAGTCTCAGTTAGTCAATAACTGAACTCTCTCCCTGACCCCCACCAGTCTCAGTTAGTCAATAACGGAACTCTCTCCCTGACCCCCACCAGTCTCAGTTAGTCAATAACGGAACTCTCTCCCTGACCCCCACCAGTCTCAGTTAGTCAATAACTGAACTCTCTCCCTGACCCCACCAGTCTCAGTTAGTCAATAACTGAACTCTCTCCCTGACCCCCACCAGTCTCAGTTAGTCAATAACTGAACTCTCTCCCTGACCCCACCAGTCTCAGTTAGTCAATAACTGAACTCTCTCCCTTACCCCCACCAGTCTCAGTTAGTCAATAACTGAACTCTCTCCCTTACCCCCACCAGTCTCAGTTAGTCAATAACTGAACTCTCTCCCTGACCCCCACCAGTCTCAGTTAGTCAATAACTGAACTCTCTCCCTGACCCCCACCAGTCTCAGTTAGTCAATAACTGAACTCTCTCCCTGACCCCCACCAGTCTCAGTTAGTCAATAACTCAACTCTCTCCCCGACCCCCACCAGTCTAGTCAATAACTCAACTGAACTCTCTCCCCAACCCCCACCAGTCTAGTCAATAACTGAACTCTCTCCCCAACCCCTACCAGTCTAGTCAATAACTGAACTCTCTCCCCAACCCCCACCAGTCTAGTCAATAACTGAACTCTCTCCCCGACCCCCACCAGTCTAGTCAGTAACTGAACTCTCTCCCCCGACCCCCACCAGTCTAGTCAATAACTGAACTCTCTCCCCAACCCCCACCAGTCTAGTCAATAACTGAACTCTCTCCCCAACCCCCACCAGTCTAGTCAATAACTGAACTCTCTCCCCAACCCCCACCAGTCTAGTCAATAACTGAACTCTCTCCCGACCCCCACCAGTCTAGTCAGTAACTGAACTCTCTCCCCGACCCCCACCAGTCTAGTCAGTAACTGAACTCTCTCCCCGACCCCCACCAGTCTAGTCAATAACTGAACTCTCTCCCCGACCCCCACCAGTCTAGTCAATAACTGAACTCTCTCCCCGACCCCCACCAGTCTAGTCAGTAACTGAACTCTCTCCCTGACCCTCACCAGTCTAGTCAATAACTCAACTCTCTCCCTGACCCTCACCAGTCTAGTCAATAACTCAACTGAACTCTCTCCCCAACCTCCACCAGTCTAGTCAATAACTTAACTCTTTCCCCGACCCCCACCAGTCTAGTCAATAACTTAACTCTTTCCCCGACCCCCACCAGTCAAGTCAATAACTCAACTTTCTCCCCGACCCCCACCAGTCTAGTCAATAACTGAACTCTCTCCCCAACCCCCACCAGTCTAGTCAATAACTCAACTCTCTCCCCGACCCCCACCAGTCTAGTCAATAACTCAACTGAACTCTCTCCCCAACCCCCACCAGTCTAGTCAATAACTCAACTCTCTCCCCAACCCCCACCAGTCTAGTCAATAACTCAACTGAACTCTTTCCCCAACCCCTACTAGTTTAGTCAATAACTCAACTCTCTCCCCAACAACTCCCCAACAATCTTCCTTCCCATCTTTTTTTATGCATCAAGGGAAAGGCTTGGAAAACAAAAGCTTAATAAAAACACACATACACCTACACATTAACACACAGAAACAGTACATTCTCTCTATACAGTGGCAAGAAAAAGTATGTGAACCCTTTGGAATTATTTGGATTTCTGCATAAATTGGTCATACAATTAGATCTGACCTTCGTCTAAGTCACAACAACAGACAAACACAGTCTGCTTAAATTAATAACACACAAATTATTGTATTTTTCTTGTCTATATCGAATACATAATTTAAACATTCACAGTGTAGGTTGGAAAATGTATGTGAACCCCTAGGCTAATGACTTTTCCAAAAGCTGACTGGAGTCAGGAGTCAGCTAACCTGGAATCCAATCAACGAGACGAGATTGGAGATGTTGGTTAGAGCTGCCCTGCCCTGTATAAAACACTCACAAAATTTGAGTTTGCTATTCACAAGAAGAATTGCCTGATGTGAACCATGCCTCGAACAAAAGAGATCTCAGAAGACCCAAGATAAAGAATTGTTGACTTGCATAAAGCTGGAAAGGGTTACAAAAGTATCTCTAAAAGCCTTGATGTTCATCAGTCCATGGTAAGACAAATTGTCTATAAATGTAGAAAGTTCAGCACTGTTGCTACTCTCCCTAGGAGTGGCCGTCCTGCAAAAATGACTACTGCAAGAGCACAATGAGGCTAAGAAGAATCCCAGAGTGTCAGCTAAAGACTTACAGAAATCTCTGGAACATGCAAACATCTCTTTTGATGAGTCTATGATACGTAAAACACTAAACAAGAATGGTGTTCATGGGAGGACACCACAGAAGAAGCCACTGCTGTCCAAAAAAACATTGCTGCACGTCTGAAGTTCGCAAAAGAGCACCTGGATGTTCCACAGCGCTACTGGCAAAATATTCTGTGGACAGATTAAACTAAAGTTGAGTTGTTTGGAAGGAACACAGGTCCGGAGAGCTTGCTATCTTGCTATCATCGACGGAAAAATTAATTCCCAAGTTTATCAACACATTTTGCAGGAGAGTGTAAGTCTATCTGTCTGCCAATTGAAGCTCAACAGAAGTTGGGTGATGCAATAGGACAATGACCCAAAACCAGAAGTAAATCAACAACAGTATGTCTTCAACAGAAGAAAAACACCTCAAATCAAATCAAATCATATTTATTTGGCACATACACATGGTTAGCAGATGTTAATGCGAGTGTAGTGAAATGCTTGTGCTTCTAGTTCCGACAATGCAGTAATAACCAGCGAGTAATCTAACTAACAATTCCAAAACTACTACCTTATACACACAAGTGTAAAGTGATAAAGAATATGTACATAAAGATATATGAATGAGTGATGGTACAGAGCGGCATAGGCAAGATGCAGTAGATGGTATCGAGTACAGTATATACATATGAGATGAGTATGTAAACAAAGTGGCATAGGTTAAAGTGGCTAGTCATACATGTATTACATAAAGATGCAGTAGATGTTATAGAGTACAGTATATACGTATACATATGAGATGAGTATGTAAACAAAGTGGCATAGTTAAAGTGGCTTGTGATACATGTATTACATAAAGATGCAGTAGATGTTATAGAGTACAGTATATACGTATACATATGAGATGAATAATGTAGGGTATGTAAACATTATATTAAGTAGCATTGTTTAAAGTGGCTAGTGATATATTTTACATCAATTCCCATCAATTCCCATTATTAAAGTGGCTGGAGTTGAGTCAGTGTGTTGCCAGCAGCCACTCAATGTTAGTGGTGGCTGTTTAACAGTCTGATGGCCTTGAGATAGAAGCTGTTTTTCAGTCTCTCGGTCCCAGCTTTGATGCACCTGTACTGACCTCGCCTTTTGGATGATAGCGGGGTGAACAGGCAGTGGCTCGGGTGGTTGTTGTCCTTGATGATCTTTATGGGCTTCCTGTGACATCGGGTGGTGTAGGTGTCCTGGAGGGCAGGTAGTTTGCCCCCGGTGATGCGTTGTGCAGACCTCACTACCCTCTGGAGAGCCTTACGGTTGTGGACGGAGCAGTTGCCGTACCAGGCGGTGATACAGCCCGACAGGATGCTCTCGATTGTGCATCTGTAGAAGTTTGTGAGTGTTTTTGGTGATAAGCCGAATTTCTTCAGCCTCCTGTGGTTGAAGAGACGCTGCTGCGCCTTCTTCACGATGCTGTCTGTGTGGGTGGACCAATTCAGTTTGTCTGTGATGTGTACGCCGAGGAACTTAAAACTTACTACCTTCTCCACTACTGTCCCATCGATGTTTCCTGAAGTTCACAATCATCTCCTTAGTTTTGTTGACGTTGAGTGTGAGGTTATTTTCCTGACACCACACTCCGAGGGCCCTCACCTCCTCCCTGTAGGCCGTCTCGTCGTTGTTGGTAATCAAGCCTACCACTGTTCTGTCATCCTCAAACTTGATGATTGAGTTGGAGGCGTGCGTGGCCACGCAGTCGTGGGTAAACAGGGAGTACAGGAGAGGGCTCAGAACGCACCCTTGTGGGGCCCCAGTGTTGAGGATCAGTGGGGTGGAGATGTTGTTACCTATCCTCACCACCTGGGGGTGGCCCGTCAGGAAGTCCAGTACCCAGTTGCACAGGGCAGGGTCGAGACCCAGGGTCTCGAGCTTGATGACGAGTTTGGAGGGTACTATGGTGTTAAATGCTGAGCTGTAGTCGATGAACAGCATTCTCACATAGGTATTCCTCTTGTCCAGATGGGTTAGGGCAGTGTGCAGTGTGGTTGAGATTGCATCGTCTGTGGACCTATTTGGGCGGTAAGCATATTGGAGTGGGTCTAGGGTGTCAGGTAGGGTGGAGGTGATGTGGTCCTTGACTAGTCTCTCAAAGCACTTCATGATGTCGGAAGTGAGTGCTACGTGGCGGTAGTCTTTAGCTCAGTTACCGTAGCTTTCTTGGGAACAGGAACAATGGTGGCCCTCTTGAAGCATGTGGGAACAGCAGACTGAGATAGGGATTGATTGAATATGTCCGTAAACACACCAGCCAGCTGGTCTGCGCATGCTCTGAGGGCGCGGCTGGGGATGCCGTCTGGGCCTGCAGCCTTGCGAGGGTTAACACGTTTAAATGTTGTACTCACCTCGGCTGCAGTGAAGGAGAGTCCGCATGTTTTGGTTGCGGGCCATGTCAGTGGTACTGTATTGTCCTCAAAGCGGGCAAAAAAGTTATTTAGTCTGCCTGGGATCAAGACATCCTGGTTCGTGACTGGGCTGGTTTTCTTTTTGTAATCCGTGATTGACTGTAGACCCTGCCACATACCTCTTGTGTCTGAGCCGTTGAATTGCGATTCTACTTTGTCTCTATACTGACGCTTAGCTTGTTTGATTGCCTTGCGGAGGGAACCTCAACCCGATGGCGATGCTGTGGCATGACCTCAAGAAAGCGGTTCACACCGGACATCCCAAGAATATTGCTGAACTGAAACAGTTCTGTAAAGAGGAATGGTCCAAAATGCAGGTGTGATCCGATACTACAGAAAACATTTGGTTGAGGTTATTGCTGCCAAAAGAGGGTCAACCAGTTATTAAACCCAAGGGTTCACATACTTTTCCCACCCTGCTCTGTAAATGTTTACACGGTGTGTTCAATAAAGACATAACAACGTATTATTGTTTATGTGTTATTAGTTTAAGCAGACTTTGTTTGTCTATTGTTGTGACTTAGATGATCAGATCAAATTTTATCCAGAAGTCCAGGTAATTCCAAAGGGTTCACATACTTTTTCTTGCCACTGTAGTTCATATCATATGCCTAATAGTACAGTAGAGCTATTTCTACTTACACACAATATAGCTGGGTCGCCCCGTCCTGCCCCTAGGGGCCCATGGCCCTGCAGCGCCCCAACCCAACACACCCCACTTTGCTTCAGGATCTTAGTGAAACATTCATTATTGATTTCAGGTATGTTAGGTCAAGGCCAGAGTGACAACCAACAGTGCGGCAGACCCCCGGGGACTGGACTGAGCAGCCCAGCAGCTAGGGATTGCCTAAACAGATATCTCCTCTGATGTGGACATGTTTTAAAAACAGACTCCTTTTGTCGTACAGCATTCCATATAAGACATCCAGACCTTATGAAAGTTTCCCAGTGTACCCTTTTAATCTGGTAATAAATCAAATCTAGTGATGCATAACCTGACATTTCTGCCATCCATTGTAGGAGGATAATGAACCTTCATATTAATGGTAATTCATTTCTTAGCCTCTATAAATACTAGGTTGCACACTTTCTTCTGATAACAGTCTCCGGTATCAACATTTTCAAGCAAACAAAAACTGGTAGAAGGCAGAATCTGTAGACATGCTGAGATAAAAGAAGATACTCTTTGCCAGAATTCAGCCAGCCTTCACAAGACCATAACATATGCAAATATGTCCCCTTTTGTGTTTTACACCTCCAGCAGAATAATACCATTTCTGAGTGCATGATATTCCGTTTCACTGGCATATAGTATGTTCTATGGATGGTCTTAAACGGCAGTAATTTATGTGAGATTATATGAACATGATTGGGCATTCTAACATACAGTTGAAGTCGGAAGTTTACATACACTTTAGCCAAAAACATTTAAATTAGTTTTTTCACAATTCCTGACATTTAATCCTAGTAACAATTCCCTGTTTTAGGTCAGTTAGGATCACCACTTTATTTTAAGAATATTTTAATTTTCAGAATAATAGTAGAAAGAATGATTTATTTCAGCTTTTATTTCTTTCATCACATTCCCAGTGGGTCAGTTTACATACACTCAATTTGTATTTGGTAGCGTTGCCTTTAAATGGTTTAACTTGGGTCAAACGTTCCACAACTTTTTCAGTATAAGTTGGGTGAATTTTGGCCCATTCCTCCTGACAGAGCTGGTGTAACTGAGTCAGGTTTGTAGGCCTCCTTGCTCGCACATATTTTTCAGTTCTTCCCACACATTTCTTATAGGATTGAGGTCAGGGCTTTGTGATAGCCAGTCCAGTACCTTGACTTTGTTGTCCTTAACCTCTCTTGAGTACGGGCAGTATTTTCACGTCCGGATGAAAAGCGTGCCCTAAGTAAACTGCCTGTAACTCAGGCCCAAAAGCTAGGATATGCATATAATTGGTAGATTTGGATAGAAAACACTCTAAAGTTTCTAAAACCGTTTGTGAGTATAACAGAACTGATATGGCAGGCGAAACCCTGAGGACAAACCATCCCCCACAAAAAACATTCAGCCTTCCACTGTTTTCAATGGTTGTCACTTTTATTGTAAGGCGAAATCCTCCCAGATTGCAGTTCCTAGGGCTTCCACTAGATGTCAGCAGTATTTAGAAAGAGTTTCATGTTGGTTTTTGGAAAAATCAGCCAGAAATGGTAGTTTTTGTAGGTGGCTCCCAATGTGGCTGTGGTGTTTCCAAGCCCGTGGAAGAGAGAGTGTTCTTTGGTATTTTTCTTTGGTAAAGAGAATAATGATTCGGCGTCATACATTTTATGGTTTATTTACGTATTAGGGCTAAGGTTTGATTATAAACTGTTCCACTGGATGTCAGAAGGTGAATTCACCAATTTGTAAGTCGCTCTGGATAAGAGCGTCTGCTAAATGACTTAAATGTTAATGTTAAATGTTAATAAACGTTGTTTGACTTGTTTGGAAAAGTTTATTAGTAACGTTTGTGATTCATTATGTATGCATTTTGATGGAGGGAAACTGGGTGGATTATTGACTGAAGCGCGCCAGCTAAACTGAGTTTTTATGGATATAAAAAAGGACATTATTGAACAAAAGGACCATTTGTGATGTATCTGGGACCTTTTGGAGTGCCAACAGAAGAAGATCATTAAAGGTAAGTAATTTATTATATCGCCATTTCTGACTTTTGTGGCACACCTGCCTGGTTGAAACATGTTTTTCATGCTTTTGTATGCGGCGCTGTCCTCAGATAATCGCATGGTGTGCTTTCGTCGTAAAGCCTTTTTGAAAATCTGACACAGCGGCTGGATTAACAAGAAGTTAATCTTTATTTGTTTTTTATTTTTTTATTTTTTATTTTGATGTGTTACACTTGTGATTTTAAATAATTTGAATTCTGTAATTTGAATTTCGCGCTCTGCAATTTCAACGGATGTTGGCCAGGTGGGACGCTACCGTCTTCCTGACTGATGTCTTGAGATATTGCTACAATATATCCACATAATTTTCCTCCCTCATGATGAAATCTATTTTTTGAAGTGCACCAGTCCCTCCTGTCGCAAAGCACCCCCACAACATGATGCTGCCACCCCCGTGCTTCAAGGTTGGGATGGTGTTCTTCGGCTTGCAAGCCTACCCCTTTTCCTCCGAACATAACGATGGTCATTATGGCAACAGTTGTATTTTTGTTTCATCAGACCAGAGGACATTTCTCCAAAAAGTACGATCTTTGTCCCCACGTGCAGTTGCAAACCGTAGTCTGGCTTTTTTTATTGAGGTTCTGAAGCAGTGGCTTCTTCCTTGCTGAGTGGCCTTTCAGGTTATGTCGATATAGGACTCGTTTTACTTTGAACATAGATACTTTTATACCCATGTCCTTCAGCATCTTCACAAGGTCCTTTGCTGTTATTCTGGGATTGATTTGCACTTTTCGCACCAAAGTACGTTCATCTCTAGGAGACAGAATGCGTCTCCTTCCTGAGCGGTATGATGGCTGTGTGGTCCCATGGTGTTTATACTTTTGTACTATTGTTTGTACAGATGAACCTGGTACCTTTGGAAATTGTTCCCAAGGATGAACCAGACTTGTGGAGGTCTTGGCTGATTTCTTTTGATTTTCCAATGATGTCAAGCAAAGAGGTACTGAGTTTGAAGGTAGGCCTTGAAATACATACACAGGTACACCTCCAATTGACTCAAATTATGTCAATTAGCCTATCAGAAGCTTCTAAAGCCATGACATAATTTTCTGGAATTTTCCAATCTGTTTAAAGGCACAGTCAACTTAGTGTATGTACACTTCTGACTCACTGGAATTGTGATACAGTGAATTATAAGTGAAATAATCTATCTGTAAACAATTGTTGGAAAAATCACTTGTGTCATGCACAAAGTAGATGTCCTAAATGACTTACAAAATCTATAGTGTGTTAACAAGAAATTTGTGGAGTGGTTGAAAAACGAGTTTTAATGACTCCAACCTAAGTGTATGTAAACTTCCGACTTCAACTGTATCTGTGTCTTCATCAATAGCGTCTCCCAGGTCTTCCTAACATTTTTGTTTGACATATTTTATGTCATTGGGAAAAGCCCTTGATACGGTTTGGAAATCAAATTTAGAGATTTGCCTTAAAACAGTTCCAATCTTTGAAATGAAGGGAAACTGATTAATTAATAATGTTACATTGCTATACTGACTAATAAAAACTCACATTGCGCTGAAAAACATATTTAATGGTTTGGCCTCTGGTTTCATTGTTTGATTCAGGTGTAGTGTGATTGAGGCAAAAATAATTGCTAACGTTAGCCAACTTTTGGCTAGCTCTAGCTCATGGTACAATGGTGTGTCATCAAATGTACTTCTGTTGAAACGGGACAAAACAAAGGCTACAGAACATTTCCATACACACAACAGCTATTAGATACTGCGACCTGACAGATAGCTAGCTAGAGACTAGCTAGATCTGAACTGGCTGTGGTAGCTACTAGCTAGCTAGCTGCTAGGAGTTCATTCACTTCAGTGGAGATGGGATGAAACGTTAGCTAACATAACATGTCAGTTACACTACTAGCTTAGCACTAGGAATAAAATTTAAAAAAATCTGTCAAACAGCTGTTACCTTGCCAGCTAGATCAGTCAACTTAAGAGTAGCCAGTTTCTGCTCTGCTAAGCTTTTACAACTCAGAGAAAAAGTGCGACACAGACAGCAGCCGCCTCTGTTCATCTCACCCGTGCTGGTCCTATTAGCCAGCCTTTCAGAAGCTTTGCCTTCACACTGTCTGTCCCTGTGAGGTCATAAATGCAATTTCCTAAAGTGTGTGTGTGTTGGGGGGGGGGGAGGGGGGGGGTTCATGCCACCCATCCCCGTCCCCGTCCCCGTCCCAAGTGAATGTTACTCCCATACTTCTCATCATGGTCCCAAATGGCACCATATTCTCTACATAATGCCCAACGTACCCCCTATGGGCCCTCAATGCAGGGCACTATATAGGGACAAGGGGTTCCATTTGGGAGGCAGCCAGTGAATGTACCTCGCATGATGTGTGTCTGGCTTGTCCGGCTGGTTATAGACTCATCAGTCTTACATAGAAAGCCCCATGTCTACTGCTGTGCCATTTATCATCCTATCTGTTTTCCCTCTCTATGGTTGTGTCTCCAAATGTCACCTTATTCCCTATTCAGTGCACTACCTTAAACCAGAGCCAACAATAAACCCTACCTGTCCAGAGCCATTTGGGATACAACCTACCTGTCCAGGACTCTGACAGTAACTGAAATGACCACCTCTATCTGACCTCTTTGTTTCCCTCTCTTCTCTGTGTTGCCTAGACGATGACCCCTTGCAGCCGGTGACCCAGGACGAGACGGCGTCTGTGGGCGGCATGGTAACCCTGACCTGCCGGGTGGCAGCGAGTGACAACTCCTCCCTGCAGTGGTCCAACACGGCCCAGCAGACCTTGTACTTTGGAGAGAAGAGAGGTGAGAGGGAGGGAGAGGTTTGTGTGTGTGTTTGAGAGAAAGAGGGAGGAAGAGGAGTGTGATAGATCTTGAGAGACAGGAAAGGGGAAAAGAGAGAGAGAGAGACAGAGAGACAGAGAGGCAGAGAGACAGAGAGACAGAGAGACAGAGAGGCAGAGAGGCAGAGAGACAGAGAGACAGAGAGACAGAGAGGCAGAGAGACAGAGAGACAGAGAGACAGAGAGGCAGAGTTTAAGAGTAGGGCTGTGACGGTCATGGAATTTTGGATGATGGTAATTGGTCAGAGAAATGACTGCGGTCTCCATAAATAACCATTAGAATAGATAATAATGCAAACTAACTGGTGTGGCTGTCTACTACCCTCTGAGAGGATCTGGTCTCAACCAGGCACAGGGCTGAACCAGATCCTGACCCATCACACTGACTCTGAGACAACAGACTAGCACCATCACACTGACTCTGAGACAACAGACTAGCACCATCACACTGACTCTGAGACAACAGACTAGCACCATCACACTGACTCTGAGACAACAGACTAGCACCATCACACTGACTCTGAGACAACAGACTAGCACCATCACACTGACTCTGAGACAACAGACTAGCACCATCACACTGACTCTGAGACAACAGACTAGCACCATCACACTGACTCTGAGACAACAGACTAGCACCAGCACACTGACTCTGAGACAACAGACTAGCACCATCACACTGACTCTGAGACAACAGACTAGCACCATCACACTGACTCTGAGACAACAGACTAGCACCATCACACTGACTCTGAGACAACAGACTAGCACCATCACACTGACTCTGAGACAACAGACTAGCACCATCACACTGACTCTGAGACAACAGACTAGCACCATCACACTGACTCTGAGACAACAGACTAGCACCATCACACTGACTCTCAGACAACAGACTAGCACCATCACACTGACTCTGAGACAACAGACTAGCACCATCACACTGACTCTGAGACAACAGACTAGCACCATCACACTGACTCTGAGACAACAGACTAGCACCATCACACTGACTCTCAGACAACAGACTAGCACCATCACACTGACTCTGAGACAACAGACTAGCACCATCACACTGACTCTGAGACAACAGACTAGCACCATCACACTGACTCACAGACAACAGACTAGCACCATCACACTGACTCTGAGACAACAGACTAGCACCATCACACTGACTCTGAGACAACAGACTAGCACCATCACACACACCCACCCACACACACACACACACACACACACACACACACACACACACACACACACACACACACACACACACACACACACACACATACACACAAATAAAATAAAATACAATGGGTGTGGACTTTACCGTCAAATGCTTGCTTACAAGCCTTTCCCAACGTAAAGTAAATAAATAAATAGTAATAAAAGTGGAATAAAATACACAAGAATACACAAGAAGCTATATACAGGAAGTACCAGATCACTGAGGAGGTATTTACAGGAAGTAGCAGATCACTGTGGAGATATGTATACAAAGTACCAGTACCAGATCAATGTGGAGCTATATACAGGAAGTACCTGTATCAGATCAATGTGGAGCTATATACAGGAAATACCAGATGACTGTGGAGCTATATAAAGGAAGTACCAATACCAGATCACTGTGGAGCTTTATACAGGAAGTTTCAGATGACTGTGGAGCTATATACAGGAAGTACCAGTACCAGATCAATGTAGAGCTATATACAGGAAGTACCAGTAGAAGATCACCGTGGAGCTTTATCCAGGAAGTACCAGAACCTAAAAGTGTTTGGTTTTAAATATACCTAAGTATCAAAAGTAAATATATTGCAAAAATATACCTAATTATCAAAAGACCACTGTATAAAACCCACCTGAACAAGGACCCGAATTGATATCCAAAATGCTAAACCTACTTATCACGGAGGCAAAAGGGCCGACAGTAATGAGAGGAGACCTCAACCTTATCCTGAATTTTACGTTAGATTGTCAACGCAGCATAAATCACAAGGCAGAGAAGGCTGCAGTGATACTAAGAAGGGCAGACATAGAGGTGTGTCTGATAGATATTTGGAGAAATTTACACCCCAAATAAAATGACTTTACATACTACTCTAGAGCACATAAGAAATACTCAGGATTAGACTATTTCTTCATGTTTAAAACGGTAACAGCAACAGTCATCAACTGTGTAACGCTCGTCCACTTCTCCTGACGAGGAGTAAGAGATATCGGACCAATGTGCAGCGTGGTAAGTGTCCATAATGATACTTTATTTACATGAACACTAAACTACAAAATAACAACGTGAAAAACCGAAACAAACGAAACAGTCCCGTGTGGAAACAAACACTGACATGGAAAATAATCACCCACAACTCAAAGGGGGAAACCAGGCTGCCTAAGTACGGTTCTCAATCAGGGACAACGATTGACAACTGCCTCTGATTGGGAACCATACCAGGCCAAACACAGAAATCCCAAAACATAGAAAAAGGAACATAGACAACCCACCCAACTCACGCCCTGACCATACTAAAACAAAGACATAACAAAAGAACTAAGGTCAGAACGTGACAGTACCCCCCTCCCCAAAGGTGCGGACTCCGGCTGCAAAACCTGAACCTATAGGGGAGGGTCTGGGTGGGTGTCTGATCGAGGTGGCGGCTCTGGCGCGGGACGTGGACCCCACTCCACTATGGTCTTTCTCCGCCTCTTTAACTGCCTCCGTGGTCTCTTTAGTGCGGCGACCTCGGACTGGGGACCCTAGCAATGGGTCCCAAATGGACGGGCGGCTCTGGCAGCTCAGGACAGACGGGCGACTCTGGCAGCTCAGGACAGACGGGTGACTCTGGCATCTCAGGACAGACGGGCGACTCTGGCAGCTCAGGACAGATGGGAGACTCTGACAGCTCAGGACAGACGGGAGACTCTGACAGCGCTGAGCAGGAGGAAGACTCTGGCAGCACTGGACAGGCAGGACCACCTGTAGGGAGGAGACGGAGAGACAGCCTGGTGCGGGGGGCTGCCACCGGAGGGCTGGTGCGTGGAGGTGGCACCGGATAGACCGGACCGTGAAGACGCACTGGAGGTCTCGAGCACTGAACCTTCCCAACACTACCTGGCTGAATGCTCCCCGTAGCCAGGCCAGTGCGGCGAGGTGGAATAGCCCACACTGGGCTGTGCTGGCGAACCGGGGACACCATGCATAGGGCTTGTGCCATGTACCCTGGCCCAAGGAGACGCATTGGAGACCAGATGCGCTGAGCCGGCACCTGGCTCGATGCCCACTCTAGCCCGGCCGATACGAGGCGCTGCAATGTACCGCACCGGGCTATGCCTGCGCACGTGTGTCTCACGGCATAACACGGTGCCTGCCCGGTCCCTCTCTCTCCACGGTAAGCACGGGGAGTTGGCTCTGGCCTCCTACCTGACTTAGCCACACTCCCTGTGTGCGCCGCCCCCAAGACATTTTTGAGGCTGCCCCTCGGGCATCCAACTGCGCCGCCGTGCTGCCTCCTCATACCACCGTCTCTCAGCTTTTGCTGCCTCCAGCTCTGCCTTGGGGCGGCGATACTCTCCAGCCTGTGCCAAGGGTCCCTTGCCGTCCAGAATCTCCTCCCATGTCCAGGAGTCCTGAGATCGCTGCTACTGCCCGTTACCACGCTGCTTTGTCCTTTGGTCGTGGGTGAAACCAGGCTACCTAAGTATGGTTCTCAATCAGGGACAACGATTGACAGCTGCCTTTGATTGAGAACCATACTTAGGTAGCCTGGTTTCACTTTTGAATTGTGGGTGATTGTTTCCTGTGCCTGTGTTCAGTTTCACATATTAAAATGGACACTTACCACGCTGCAAATTGGTCCGATATCTCTTACTCCTTGTCAGAACAAGAGGACGAGCGTTACAAACTGCCACATTAGAGCAATGGAAATATCGGATCATGCTGAATATGAAAATATACATGGGACTAGAGAAAAGCTCCACAGTTTGGAGATTAAATAATTAACATCTACATTACATTCAATTTAAGAATAGAAAAAAGGCAACACTAAAAAAAGATCTGGAAATGAATGATTTTGGAGAGGTCTCCCCGATAATGGTATGGGAATGGGCCAAGGCAGTGCTTCAAGGTGAGATAATATCATATGCTTCTAAAAAAATAAAAGAGAAAGAAACATTAGAACTACAAAAGACCTTGATCAGGCTTCCAAGTAAACATGTAAGTAATGGAAACCTACTGATATAAAAATGCCTAGATCAAATTAAGTCAGACAATATAGAAAAACATTCATATTTACTAAATATTACAATAATGGCCCAAAGGCCCAGAAATTACTTGCAGACTGAGAAAACAAAGTAAAAAGGCCAACATACCAGAAATGAAAGATAACTGTCCTCACCTTAGAGAGCCTTTTTATTTCTCAATTTGGTTAGGCCAGGGTGTGATTTGGGTGGGCATTCTAGTTTCTATTTCTTTGTTGGCCGGATCTCTGATTGGGAATTGTACTTAGGCAGCCTGTTTTGCACCCTAGTTTGTGGGATCTTGTTTTTGTATAGTTGCTGTGGAGCCTGCAGAACTTTATGTTCATTTGTATTTTGTTGTTTTTTGTTGTCATTTGAAAATTAAGTAAAATGTACGCCTACCATGCTGCACCTTGAGCTCCTTCTAACAACATACAGTGCCTTGCGAAAGTATTCGGCCCCCTTGAACTTTGCGACCTTTTGCCACATTTCAGGCTTCAAACATAAAGATATAAAACTGTATTTTTTTGTGAAGAATCAACAACAAGTGGGACACAATCATGAAGTGGAACGACATTTATTGGATATTTCAAACTTTTTTAACAAATCAAAAACTGAAAAATTGGGCGTGCAAAATTATTCAGCCCCTTTACTTTCAGTGCAGCAAACTCTCTCCAGAAGTTCAGTGAGGATCTCTGAATGATCCAATGTTGACCTAAATGACTAATGATGATAAATACAATCCACCTGTGTGTAATCAAGTCTCCGTATAAATGCACCTGCACTGTGATAGTCTCAGAGGTCCGTTAAAAGCGCAGAGAGCATCATGAAGAACAAGGAACACACCAGGCAGGTCCGAGATACTGTTGTGAAGAAGTTTAAAGCCGGATTTGGATACAAAAAAGATTTCCCAAGCTTTAAACATCCCAAGGAGCACTGTGCAAGCGATAATATTGAAATGGAAGGAGTATCAGACCACTGCAAATCTACCAAGACCTGGCCGTCCCTCTAAACTTTCAGCTCATACAAGGAGAAGACTGATCAGAGATGCAGCCAAGAGGCCCATGATCACTCTGGATGAACTGCAGAGATCTACAGCTGAGGTGGGAGACTCTGTCCATAGGACAACAATCACCTTTACTCCACACACAGAGATGCGTACAAAGCTCTCCCTCACCCTCCATTTGGTAAATCCGACCACAACTCTATCTTCCTGATTCCTGCTTACAAGCATAAATTAAAGCAGGAAGCACCAGTGACTCGGTCTATAAAAAAGTGATCAGATGAAGCAGATGCTAAACTACAGGACTGTTTTGCTATCACAGACTGGAACATGTTCCGGGATTCTTCCGATGACATCGAGGAATTCACCACATCAGTCACTGGCTTTATCAATAAGTGCATTGAGGACGTCGTCCCCACAGTGACTGTACGTGCATACCCCAACCAGAAGCCATGGATTACAGGCAACATCTGCACTGAGCTAAAGGGTAGAGCTGCCGCATTCAAGGTGTGGGACTCTAACCCAGAAAATTCCAAGAAATCCTGCTATGCCCTGCGACGAACCATCAAACAGGCAAAGCATCAATACAGGGCTAAAGTTGAATCACACTACACCGGCTGCAATGCTCGTCTTATGTGGCAGTGCTTGGAAACTATTACAGACAACAAAGTGAAGCACAGCTGCGAGCAGCCCTGTGACACGAGCCTACCAGATGAGATATATCACTTCTATGCTCACTTCTGGGGAAACAACACTGAGGCATGTATGAGAACATCAACTGTTCCGGACGTCTGTGTGATCACGCTCTCCGTAGCCGACGTGAGTAAGACTTTAAACAGGTCAACATACACAAGGCTGCAGGGCCAATCGGATTACCAGGAAGTGTGCTCCGGGCATGTGCTGACCAACTGGCAGGTGTCTTCACTGACATTTTCAACAGGTCCCTGATTGAGTCTGGAATACCAACATGTTTCAAGCACACCACCATAGTCCCTGTTCCCAAGAACACACTAAGCTAAGGGTCCTCACTAAGCTAAGGATCCTGGGACTAAACACCTCCCTCTGGAACTGGATCCTGGACTTCCTGACGGGCCGCCCCCAGGTGGTGAGGGTTGGTAGCAACACATCTGCCACGCTGATCCTCAACACTGGAGCCCCCCAGGGGTGCCTGAATTTCAACCTATCCCTCAACGTAACCAAGAATGATTGTGGACTACAGGAAAAGGAGGACCGAGCACGACCCCATTCTCATCGACGGGGCTGTAGGTGAGCAGGTTGAGAGCTTCAAGTTCCTTGGTATCCACATCAACAACAAACTAGAATGACCCAAACACACATAGGCAGTCGTGAAGAGGGCACAACAATGCCTATTCCCCCTCAGGAAACTAAAATGATTTGGCATGGGTCCTGAGATCCTCAAAAGGTTCCACAGCTGCACCATCAAGAGCATCCTGACTGGTTGCATCACTGCCTGGTACGGCAACTGCTCAGCCTCCGATCGCAAGGCACTACAGAGGGTAGTGCGTACGGCCCAGTACATCACTGAGGCTAAGCTTCCTGCCATCTAGGACCTCTACACCAGGCATGTCAGAGGAAGGCCCTAAATATTGTCAAAGACCCCAGCCACCCCAGTCATAGACTGTTCTCTCTACTACCACACGGCAAGCAGTGCCAAGTCTAGGACAAAAAGGCTTCTCAACAGTTTTTACCCCCAAGCCATAAGACTCCTGAACAGGTAATCAAATGGCTACCCGGACTATTTGCATTGTGTGCCCCCCCCAACCCCTCTTTTACGCTGCTGCTGCTCTCTGTTCACCATATATGCATAGTCACTTTAACTATACATTCATGTACATACTACCTCAATCAGCCTGACTAACCGGTGTCTGTATGTAGACTCGCTACTTTTATAGCCTCGCTACTGTATATAGCCTGTCTTTTTACTGTTGTTTTATTACTTTACCTACCTATTGTTCACATAATACTTTTTTTTTGCACTATTGGTTAGAGCCGGTAAATAAGTATTTCACTGTAAGGTCATCTACACTTGTTGTAAAGCTTAGCCCCAGAGATCAGAGACAAGGACCAGTGCAAGAGGGGTTTTCTGGATTTAGAGAGACGTAACGTATCATTCAATACTTCAACTTTAAGGAAGTATTTCACTGTAAGTTCATCTACACTTGTTGTAAAGGTCCTGGATGGCAGGAAGAAAACCCCTCATGCACTGGTCCTTGTCTCTGATCTCTCTCTAAATCCAGGAAACCCCTCTTGCACTGGTCCTTGTCTCTGATCTCTCTCTAAATCCAGAAAACCCCTCATGCACTGGTCCTTGTCTCTGATCTCTCTCTAAATCCAGAAAACCCCTCATGCACTGGTCCTTGTCTCTGATCTCTCTCTAAATCCAGGAAACCCTTCATGCACTGGTCCTTGTCTCTGATCTCTCTCTAAATCCAGAAAACCCCTCATGCACTGGTCCTTGTCTCTGATCTCTCTCTAAATCCAGAAAACCCCTCTTGCACTGGTCCTTGTCTCTGATCTCTCTCTAAATCCAGAAAACCCCTCTTGCACTGGTCCTTGACTCTGATAAGTACCTCTTCAGAATCAACAAATTGGAAAGAAACAATGAATGAAATAAATAGTATGGAGATGATCTCATAGAATAACAAACCAAATGACTCTATTTGACATACAAAAAAGAAGAAGCGATAAATGGACATGTTTTAAACAGACGGGTGGAAATGTGTGTGTGTGTGTGTGCCGTTTGATGCGTGCACGTGTGTGTGTGTGTGTGTGTATGGTGAAATATGGTGAATGGGTGATGCCCGGATGTCAACACAACACCAGGAGATGTAACTAACAGGTGTAGATAAGGGATATCAACACAACACCAGGAGATGTAACTAACAGGTGTAGATAAGGGATATCAACAAAACACCAGGAGATGTAACTAACAGGTGTAGATAAGGGATATCAACACAACACCAGGAGATGTAACTAGCAGGTGTAGATAAGGGATATCAACAAAACACACACACACACAATGTCACTGTGCCAAATAGGTCAGGTTCCAGACTCTATCTTCCACCAGTAACACCTGGGTTCAAATACTATTTTAAATAATTTCAAATACTTTATATAGCTGGATTGAACTAGCATAGCTTAATGGACCAATAACATAACCCAAAACCCACCTATCTGGTACTCCAGAGCTCAAAGTATTTGAATAACTTGTTGCCATGGCATTTTGGATGACAGTTATTTATTAAACCTTTATTAAACCAGGCAAGTTAGTTAAGAACAAATTCTTAGTTACAATGACGGCCTAGGAATGGTGGTTTAACTGCCTTGTTCAGGGGCAGAACGGCAGATTTTCACCTTGTCAGCTCAGTGATTCGATCTTGCAACCTTTTCGGTTACTAGTCCAACGACTAGGCTACGCTGCCGCCCAATTGATCATCCACATGACCGCGGTCACCGTTATAAAGGTTAAATGGTTTAGTTTAAAAAAACAAACACATTTTCTCCTCTCCTCCTGACTGATGCTGCAGGGAGGGGGCATTATCTAGGCAACCAAGGACTCCTACAACCAAGGACTCCTGCTTATTTCAGCAATAAGCAACACAGTTTCATCACGTTTAGTCCAAGGGCCACCCAGCAAAAAAAGGGGGGGCTTGGACGAGTTGTGAGGAGTCCATGTTACTGCAGAAACGGACTCATCCGCATGAATGGTTGTCCCGTCTTCAGCCAGCTGTTCGTTATGACGGTTATTTCATTGTCACGACGGTCTTCATCCATAACCCTTGGTTACACGATATTACAGTAATTGTGCCGGCCCTAACCGTGGTATGTCCTTGTAGCCTATATTATGTTCAGGTCTAGATCAATAACAATACTGTGTAAGTAGACATAGCTGTCATTGTTTCTGAAATATAATATCCTGCCTCTCACAATTCATATTAAACCCAATAAAGGAGATGGAGGAGAGATTAAGAGAGAGAGAGATGATGATGAAGAGAACGAGAGATGGAGAGAGAGAAATACAGACAGAGAGAGAGGGAGAGAGAGAAAGACAGACAGAGAGAGAGAGAGAGAGAGAGAGAGAAAGACAGACAGAGAGAGAACGAGAGGGAGAGAGGGAGAGAGAAACACAGACAGAGAGAGAACGAGAGAGAGAAAGACGGACAGAGAGAGAGGGAGAGAGAGACAGAGAGAGAGAAAGAGAGACAGAGTGAGAGAGAGAGAGAGAGGGGGAGAGAGTGAAAGAGAGACAGAGAGAGGGAAAGAGAGAGAGAGAGAGAGAAAGAGAGACAGAGAGAAATACAGACAGAGAGAGAGGGAGAGAGCGAAAGAGAGAAAGAGAGACAGAGAGAGGGAAAGAGAGAGAGAGAGAGAAAGAGAGACAGAGAGAAATACAGACAGAGAGAGAGGGAGAGAGAGAAAGACAGACAGAGAGAGAAAGAGAGAAAGACAGACAGAGAGAGAGAGAGAGAGAGAGAGAGAGAGAGAGAGAGAGAGAGAGAAAAGACAGACAGAGAGAGAGAGAGACAAAGAGAGAGGGAGAGAGAGGGTGATAGAGAAGGAGAGACAGGGAGAGAGAGAAAGAGAGAAAGACAGACACAGAGAGAGAGAGAGAGAGAGAGAGAGAGAGAGAGAAAGACAGACAGAGAGAGGGAGAGAGGGAGAGAGAAAGACAGACAGAGAGAGAAAGAGAGAGAGAAAGACGGACAGAGAGAGAGGGAGAGAGAGACAGAGAGAGAGAATGAGAGACAGAGTGAGAGAGAGAGAGAGAGAGGGGGAGAGAGTGAAAGAGAGAAAGAGAGACAGAGAGAGGGAAAGTGAGAGAGAGAGAAAGAGAGACAGAGAGAAATACAGACAGAGAGAGAGGGAGAGAGCGAAAGAGAGAAAGAGAGACAGAGAGAGGGAAAGAGAGAGAGAGAGAGAGAGAGAGAAAGACAGACAGAGAGAGAGGGAGAGAGAGAGAGAGAGAAAGACAGACAGAGAGAGAGAGAGAGAGAGAAAGACAGACAGACAGAGAGAGAGAGGGAGAGAGAAACACAGACAGAGAGAGAGACGAGAGAGAAAAGACGGACAGAGAGAGAGGAGAGAGAGACAGAGAGAGAGAAAGAGTGACAGAGTGAGAGATTGTTTAGAGATATATTAGAGACAGGGAGAGAGAGAAAGAGAGAAAGACAGACAGAGAGAGAGAGAGACAGAGAGAGAGACAGAGAGAGAGACAGAGAGGCAGATGAAGAGAAAGAGCAAGAGAGAGGTGAATAAAGAGAGTTAGAGAGAAAGAGGGAGTAAAGGGGAAGGAAAAGTGAATTAGGGAGACATATAGTTTCGGGGAGGGTCCGGAGGGGGCAGGGGAGCACACCGAAGCTACATGAAGACAAATGAACAGAGCTTGGTTACTGATAAACCATGAAGAGGAAGCAGTGGCTGAGACACAGACAGACAGCTAGGATGTTAAGCATACTTTGCAGACACACAGACACTGGCAGAGATAGTCATGCTATGCAGAGAGAAAGACACAGAGACAGAGAGAGAAAAGCCACCGTAGGCAGACCTGGCTCTCAAGAGAAGACAGGCTATGTGCTCACTGCCCACAAAATGAGGTGGAAACTGAGCTGCACTTCCTAACCTCCTGCCCAATGTATGACCGTATTAAAGAGACATATTTCCCTCAGATTACACAGATCCACAAAGAATTCGAAAGCAAATCCAATTTTAATAAACTCCCACATCTACTGGGTGAAATACCACAGTGTGCCATCACAGCAGCAAGATTTGTGACCTGTTGCCACGAGAAAAGGGCAACCAGTGAAGAACACACACTATTGTAAATACAACCCATATCTATGCTTATTTATTTTATCTTGTGTCCTTTACCATTTGTACATTGTTAAAACACTGTATATATATAATATGACATTTGTAATGTCTTTATTGTTTTGAAACAGCTGTATGTGTAATGTTTACTGTTAATTTTTATTGTTTATTTCACTTTATATATTCACTTTATATATTTGTCTACCTCACTTGCTTTGGCAATGTTAACACATGTTTCCCATGCCAACAAAGCCCTTGAATTGAATTGATTTGAATTGAGAGAGGCATGCTACAGAGAGAGACAGAGACAGAGAGAGAGGCATTTTACAGAGAGAGACAGAGACAGAGAGAGAGGCATGATACAGAGAGACAGAGACAGAGAGAGAGGCATGATACAGAGAGAGACAGAGACAGAGAGAGAGGCATGATACAGAGAGAGACAGAGACAGAGAGGCATGATACAGAGAGAGACAGAGACAGAGAGAGAGGCATTCTACAGAGAGAGACAAGAGACAGAGAGAGAGGCATGCTACAGAGAGAGATAGTTGTTTTTATGTGTATCACTTTAATTACAATATAATTATAATCACTTCGCTTTGGCAACATTGACCTTGTCATTCATGCCATTAAAGCATTTTGCATTTGAAAGAAAGGGAGACAGACACACACACACACACACACGCACGCACGCACACACACACACACGTCTGCATCTTAGACAGATACACACAGAGAAAGACAGACAGAAAGACAGAGTCTGAGAGAGAGATTCGGGAGAGAAGTGTGTGCATGAGAGAGAAAAGGAGGGAGAGAGAGAGGGAGAGTGAGGGAGAGAGAAGTGTGTGCATGAGAGAGAAGAGGAGGGAGAGAGAAGTATGTGCATGAGTGAGAAGAGGAGGGAGAGAGAGAGGGAGAGAGAGAGGGAGAGAGAGGTGTGTGCATGAGAGAGAGGAGGAGGGAGAGAGAGAGGGAGAGAGAAGTGTGTGCATGAGAGAGAAGAGGAGGGAGAGAGAGAGGGAGATAGAGAGAAGTGTGTGCATGAGAGAGAAGAGAGAGAGAGAGAGGGAGAGGGAGAGAGGGAGGGAGGAAGGGAGAGAAAGAGAGAAAGAGAGGGAGGGAGGGAGGAGAGGAGGGAGAGGGAGAGAGAAGTGTGTGCATGAGAGAGGAGAGGAGGGAGAGGGAGAGGGAGGAGAGGAGGGAGAGGGAGAGGTGTGTTTATGTTGGAGAAGAAGACAGTGTGAGGGAAGGAGGGAGGGAGGGAGGGAGAGAGAGAGAGAGAGAGAGAGAGAGAGAGAGAGAGAGAGAGCGAGAGAGAGGGAGAGAAAGAGAGAGGAGAGAAGTGTGGGAGGGAGGGAGGGATGAGAAGAGAAGAGAAGAGAAGAGATGAGAGGAGGGAGAGAGGTGTGTTTATGTTTGAGAAGAAGAGAGTGGGAGGGAGAGTCTAATGGAATGTGAGACAGAAAAGATGAAAGGGGTGAATGTACTGCATGTATTTACTGTATGTATGTACTGCATGTATTTACTGTATGTATGTACTGTATGTATTTACTGTCTTTTACGTAAGTACTGTATGAATTTACTGTATGTACTGTATTGACTGTATTTACTGTATTAATTGTATTTACTTTATGTACTTTATGTATTGGCTGTATTTACTGTATATATTTACTGTATTTACTGTATATGTTTACTGTATGTATTTACTGTATTTACTGTATATATTTATTGTATGTATTGTATGTATTTACTGTATATATGTACTGTATTTACTGTATATATTTACTGTATTTACTGTATGTATTTACTGTATATATTTACTGTATTTACTGTATGTATTTACTGTATTTACTGTATATATTTACTGTATTTACTGTGTGTATTTACTGTATTTATTGTATATATTTACTGTATTTACTGTATATATTTACTGTCTTTACTGTATGTATTTACTGTATATATTTACTGTATTTACTGTATATATTTACTGGATTTACTGTATGTATTTACTGTATATATTTACTGTATTTACTGTATGTGTTTAATGTATTTACTGTATATATTTACTGTATTTGCTGTTTATATTTACTGTATTTACTGTGTGTATTTACTGTATTTATTGTATATATTTACTGTATTTACTGTATATATTTACTGTATATATTTACTGTCTTTACTGTATGTATTTACTGTATATATTTACCGTATTTACTGTATGTATTTACTGTATTTACTGTATATATTTACTGTATTTGCTGTTTATATTTACTGTATTTACTGTATATATTTACTGTATTTACTGTATATATTTACTGTCTTTACTGTATGTATTTACTGTATATATTTACTGTATTTACTGTATATATTTACTGTCTTTACTGTATGTACACTACCATTCAAAAGTTTGGGGTCACTTAGAAATGTCCTTGTTTTCCATGAAAACATACATGAAATGAGATGCAAAAGGAATAGGAAATATAGTCAAGACGTTGGTTATAAATAATGTTTAATTGAAACAATCATTTTGTCCTTCAAACTTTTTTTCATCAAAGAATTCTCCATTTGCAGCAATTACAGCCTTGCGGACCTTTGGCATTCTAGTTGTCAATTGGTTGAGGTTATCTGAAGAGATTTCACCCCCATGCTTCCTGAAGCTCCTCCCACAAGATGGATTGGCTTGATGGACACTTCTTACGTACCATACGGTCAAGCTGCTCCCACAACAGCTCAATAGGGTTGAGATCCGGTGACTGTGCTGGCCACTCCATTATAGACAGAATACCAGCTGACTGCTTCTTCCCTAAATAGTTATTGCATAGTTTGGAGCTGTGCTTTGGGTCATTGTCCTGTTGTAGGAGGAAATTGGCTCCAATTATGCGCTGTCCACAGGGTATGGCATGGAGCTGCAAAATGGAGTGACAGCCTTCCTTCTTCAAGATCCCTTTACCCTGTACAAATCCCCCACTTTACCACCACCAAAGCATCCCCAGACCATCACATTGCCTCCACCATGCTTGACAGATGGCGTCAAGCACTCCTCCAGCATCTTTCCATTTTTTCTGCGTCTCACGAATGTTCTTCTTTGGTATCCGAACACCTCAAACTTAGATTTGTCTGTCCATGACACTTTTTTCCAATCTTCCTCTGTCCAGTGTCTGTTTTCTTTTGCCCATCTTAATCTTTTCTTTTTAATGGCCAGTCTGAGATATGGCTTTTTCTTTGCAACTCTGGCTAGAAGGCCAGCATCCTGGAGTCGCCTCTTCACTGTTGATGTTGAGACTGGTGTTTTGCGGGTACTATTAACCGGGGCCTCCCACTTCTCTTTCTATTCTGGTCAGAGCCAGTTTGTGCTGTTTTGTGAAGGGAGTTGTACACAGCATTGTACAAGATTTTCAGTTTCTTGGCAATTTCTCACATGGAATAGCCTTCATTTCTCAGAACAAGAATAGACTGATGAGTTTCAGAAGAAAGTTCTTTGTTTCTGTTCATTTTGAGCCTGTAATCGAACCCACAAATGCTGATGCTCCAGATAGTCAACTAGTCTAAAGAAGGCCAGTTTTATTGCTTCTTAAAGCAGACAACAGTTTTCAGCTGTGATAACATGATTGCAAAAGGGTTTTCTAATGATCAATTAGCCATTTAAAATTATAAACTGGGATTAGCTAACACAATGTGCCATTGGAACACACAAGTGATGGTTGCTGATAATGGGCCTCTGTACCCCTACGTAGACATTCCATTAAAAATCAGCCGTTTCCAGCTACAATAGTCATTTACAACATTAACAACATCATTTTGATGTTATTTTAACGGACAGAAATGTGCATTTCTTTCAAAAACAAGGATATTTCTTAGTGACTGTAGTTTATGTACTGTATGTACTGTATGTATGTACTGACTGTATGTACTGTGTGTACTGACTGTATGTACTGTATGTACTGACTGTATGTACTGTGTGTACTGACTGTATGTACTGTATGTACTGTATGTTTTTACTGTATGTACTGACTGTATGTACTGTATGTACTGTGTGTACTGTGTGTATATACTGTATGTACTGTATGTACAGTGTGTATATACTGTATTTACTGTATTTACTGTATGTAATGTGTGTATATACTGTATTTACTGTATTTACTGTATGTACTGTGTGTTTATACTGTATTTACTGTATGTACTGTGTGTATATACTGCATTTACTGTATGTACTGTATGTAATGTGTGTATTTACTGTATGTACTGTGTGTTTATACTGTATTTACTGTATGTACTGTGTGTATATACTGCATTTACTGTATTTACTGTATGTACTGTATGTACTGTGTGTATATACTGTATGTACTGTATGTACTGTGTGTTTATACTGTATTTACTGTATGTACTGTGTGTATATACTGTATTTACTGTATTTACTGTATGTACTGTGTGTATTTACTGTATGTACTGTGTGTATATACTGTATTTACTGTATGTTCTGTATGTACTGTATGTACTGTGTGTATATACTGTATTTACTGTATGCACTGTGTGTATATACTGTATTTACTGTATGTACTGTATTTACTGTATGTACTGTATTTACTGTATGTACTGTATTTACTGTATGTACTGTATGTATATACTGTATTTACTGTATGCACTGTGTGTATATACTGCATTTACTGTATGTACTGTATGTATATTCTGTATATACTGTATTTACTGTATGTAATGTATGTATTTATTGTATGTACTTTGTGTATTTACTGTATTTACTGTATGTATTTACTGTATGTACTGTGTGTATTTACTGTATGTACTGTGTGTATTTACTCTATGTACTGTATGTATTTACTGTATGTATATACTGTATTTACTGTGTGTATTTACTGTGTGTATTTACTATGTGTATTTACTGTATTTACTGTATGTACTGTGTGTATATACCGTATTTACTGTATGTGCTGTATGCATATACTATATTCACTGTATG